>NC_056744.1:77659636-77754636 GCF_019279795.1 Protopterus annectens | reverse complement strand
CACTATAGAATGTTTATATAATGCATTAGCTGTGTTTAACTTTTTGATGACATAAATGTGCTGGTACACTTTAGTCTTTAGTGGGCTGAGAGTCTTTCCGACATAAAATGCTTGACACGAGGCACACAAAGCAATAAATACAGCCCACTTCATGTTGCAATCAAATCTCCCCTTAACTGAAATCAAGCTTGGATAGTCAGAGACTGAAAAGTGAGAACCCTCCAAAACATACCTACACTGTCTTTTCATCCCAAGGTTTCTAGTGTAACATGGGTCCACCTCACGGTTCTTTTCCAAAGTAGCCTTCAAATTGGCACTATTTTTAAACACAAACCTAGGATGTCCACCTAAACAATTCAACATACCTAATGTGCAAAAGACAGTGTTCCAATGACTGGTAATACAACCCCTCTACTAAGACACTTCCCTATTATATTCCATTACAAAAGCATTGTGATGCAACAGACAGTTTAGGTATATTTTGGTGGGTTCAGTTAAGGGGAGAGTGCACCACCACATTTATGCCATCAAAAAGGCAAACACAGCTAATGCATTATAAAACATTCTATCATGTGTAATGATTTAAAAAAATGTTTTTAGTGTATTGGAGAAACCCCTGTGCCAGCTAGGGGTGGTGATTGGGAACTTTATGTTTAACGGAGATAGTTTTTTGGCAAGTTTTACTTAATGCAATTGTTTCTCCATGGTTAAGTGAAGTTATTTCTGTTACCCAATACTTATGATTAAAGCAGCTTAATTAAGCTTTAACTTAATTTATTTTTTACTTACAGATGTGTTATGTGCAGTTGTTTATATATATACTTTTTATATACACCTTTTTAACAATTATGTAGCAGTTTTAGTAGGTTCATACATATGGTTTTAGTGATTGATGTCTGTATTGCTTTAAGATTATTAGCCTGGTGTTTGGTGTGTTTTTCAATGTTATTTAAACAGCAGGCAGTAACTGTGGATTAGTTTCTGAGGAAGTTCTTTGTTAAGAATTAATGTGCTTAAACATTCAGTGACAACTCCCTACAGGCTACAGAAGTTCAATTAATATACCATTGCTCTGCAACCAATATGTGACAGCCTCTCTACTCTAGGCCAGTAATTAAGGAGCTTCAATCCTTACCGCTCAGACTGGTGAGAGATGGTCACTAAGAACAGAAATGGATCTTCATAGTATCTTTCTGATGCAGCTCTCTGCATCGAGCACAATTTCCCCAAGAGCACACATGGAACATGCTCCAGACCTGGGACTGGACTCTTTGTCTCTCCAGATACCAAACAAGACTCACTTTGAAGCACTGTGTCCTAGTTCCAAGTAGCTGACACACCGACACCTGGGAATTTAATTTTCACACACACACACTCACACACACACACACACACACACACACACACACACACACACACACACACACACACACACACACACACACACACTCCTAGGAGAGGCTGGCACATATTTACTAACTGTAGTCCCTCTGCCCAGACTACAAAGTTACCACACTGTCACCAGTCAACCACTCTAAGGCTTTTATAAGGGTATCCAATTATAGCGAGTAAAATGATACTAATCAATGGTAGAGTGTAACCAAAGCAGCAAGGCTTTTCGGAGTGGCCAAGGTGTCACTGAAAGAAGCACAAGTACTCTCAAGATGTTACTGGTATTCTTAAAAGACCAGCCACAATGAAAGGTATAAAAATATTTAATGATAATTAATAAAATAGAAAACATGAGAATAGTAAATATCTAGGTACAATAAACACCAGAGTTTCAATCACAGGATAAATAAAAGTAACACAGTTGGACAAGTTCACAGAGATGCAGAAAAAAAAACAATACTTAAATAATCTCACTGTATTTCCTGGCCGTCTAAAGAATAACTGTTCCCTAGCTAACTTAATACAGCAAGGCAAGATAGGATGCTGTGATGTTTACTTCCGCAATGCAAGGTGATGAATTTCTAACAGACTAAACTGATACTATGATAACTGACAAAGATTTTTTATATCAGATTCCAAAGAAAACAAAACAAAACAAAACAAGCTGCTGTGAGAGTTCCATCCTCTTAGTGCTGGTTATAGAATGACATCACAGTCAATCACCTGACTCTGGTACAATATACATTCAGAGCTTTCCTAAGATCTGCTGCAGTATTTAAAAATTATAGAACAATTTCAGAAACTTCTACTTTTCCCTTCCAGAATGCTTTGTTTAAATGGGTCTACTGCTTTTGGTCGAATTACATTTGGTCGAAAATTATTTCAAGCAGCCCACTTCACTAAAAGCTCATTTGATGGAAAGCTCATTTGTTCAAATTCCATTGGTCAAAAATAGAATATAGCCCCTGCCCCACTGCTGTGTGACCATGGAGTGAGAATATAAAGTTAAGGGGGGTGGGGGGCACAGCCCCCCACATTTTGCAACTAGTTTTTACTGACGTTATATATTTCAATGTATTTTTAATGGATATACAAGTATATAATAGTGAATACACTGCAATTATGTGGGGGGGCTACAACCCCTACACTCCCCAATGTGGGGGGCTGTGCCCCCCACACCCACCCTAACTTTATATTCTCACTCCAGGGTTGCACTGCAATGGGGCAGGGGCTATATTCCATTTTTGACCAAATGGAATTTGACTAAATGGGTTTTCAGTGAAATGCATTTCCGGTGAAGTGTACTGCCTGAAATCATTTTCGACCAAATGTAATTCGACCAAAAGAAGTAGACCTGTTTAAACATATACATTTAGTCAGTTACAATAACACTGAGGAAACATTTTTAACACAAGCATCTGTACAAGTCAGTGTGATAGTTAAATGACACAAAATTATTTACAAAACTCCAGCTAACTATGCTGGCATATGTTACACATGCACTGTCCTGTTCTCCCTGGAATAGATGGCAATACCTCACATCGTCACAAGCTGAACAGTGAATTTCAGGATTTGCTGTTTTCTGTCTAAATCATGCTTTATTTGTTATATTTTCAGGACTTGCAAATATAATTTTTGAACTTAGGATAGAAACTCTTGTACACCAGGACACAATACTTCAAGATTTGTCTATACTCTACCTATTAAACCATATGCAATGGAATACTGTTTAAAAATAAAATTTGTATCTCATCATACTAAAATTATGCAGAAACACTCCCATCCATGGTGCAAGTAATGTACCTGATAGCTAGCTGTGATCCATGATAGAAGCAACCTCTATCATAGTAGGTCAGACACAGAATTGGCTTATGTTATTGAAATATGGGTACAATGGCTGCTGCACCATGGGAATTCCAGGGTTTAGCTGTCTGGGAGGTAAATGCTGCAAATAACCACAACAACTGTTGAAAATGCACTTCTTAACTTAATGAACTGCTTCAAATTCTGCACTGTAGAACATATTTATCTACAGCAGTGAGCAAACAGATACAGTCTAGTTTTATCACAATGCTAAGAGATCATGCATTCCTGGCAGCCTTTGTTTTGTTGGTTGATTTATCAGCAGCATTGTTCTACATTTGTATATGTTGTAAAAATGCATTGCCTTATTTGCATAAGCTAATTCACGTAACAAGGTATTGAAATTCCTCATGCTTTGTACTTTCTTGTATTTCTATTTGACATAATATACTTCCATCATCAGGACCAAATTACATTCAAATATAAGATATGTGCATTGTAAGAACTAAGAACTGCAGAAAGCACTGCATGTTCTAAACATAGTAGTATCTTTCATGATAGGTGGTAATGGCTAATAATGAACTGTCCAGAGGTAACAGTGCTGTTTTATGTTGTGTGAGGCCTCAGTACTTTGCTTGGTCATCCATTACTGGCCATTAACACATACTTTGTGTGGCATTTCTGCCAGTTTCTTAAGAGTGGGTAGAGTAGAGACAAATTTCACATGAGACATTATGGTAGCATTGCTCATGATCTGAAACAGATATTATTTACAATGAATGTCAGTAAACTCACCATATCTCTTTTTTCACATATGGTTGACCAGTCAACTGTCCCATCCGGTTGGAATAATGCTGCTAGTGAGGCAGAAGATGACTGTTCCTTTGTGAGCCTGTATACATGTCAATCCCTGGCACACTCTAATGCTTGTCTGTGAAGCCCCTTCCATCTGATTACAGGTAATGATCTTATCTAATACTTTCCACATGCTTTTCTCAGTAGTAGTCATGTCAGAAGATAATTGTGTTAGTTGCCAACACTCGTATTGTTAAGCATTCATATGCTTCACATTGAGCTCAGAGAAGGCTATTTAAAGCTGATCTGGCTCTAAAAATATTACCCCCTGCTGGCTTAGTTGGGGCAAGGACTGAAGCAGTAAAAGTGGTGGGTGTTCCATTCTTAATGGATCAGGCTTGACATATATCTGGTTATGCACTGTGGTGCTCACAAAGTACATGTGCCACCTCTTGTACAACTATTTCAGTGAATATATTTAAAAAGTGCAGACTTTCACTAAATATAGCTCATTTTATAATCACAGTGTTGAACTCAGGTTGGGTTTTAAGACAAGCATGTGGCCTTTGTATGATGTAGAAACACTTCAGGCCATACTATTCATGCTATCATTCCACAGCAACATTTTCCCTTTTTTGACCTTTTTTTCCCCCAATACCCTTGCTGGTTTCTTAGCTTTGCTCTCTTTTCCTCTGCTGAAGTCATATCACTTTCTCATTTTCTACCAAATTAAATTTGAAATGAGTTAGTCAGCCAACTAATAGGTTGGTCATTGAAGAAAATCAATCAGCAACCTATATTTATGCAGTCTAATAAATACTAGAATTATACATTTCAAAGAGTGCAAATGTCCGAATTGCAAAATTTCTTTACATTACAAAATGACAAATTTGACACAAGCAGCTTGCTCTATGAGTGCAGAATTGTTATATTAATGAAAAAAGCAATACTGCCTTCAGGTGTTTGCTACTGTGTAAATAACACCCACCAGGGGTGTTCTGAGGCCCAACTTTGGGGAATAATGTCACTAAATAATAACAGTTTCAGACATTATTTCCTTCAGAAAATGTATGCTAACACAAATCCTGTAATTTTAGCAACCTTGTAATTTTATAAGCTCAATATTTAAAATATCTTCTGATTTTTGAGCCTTTGCCCCCCCCCCCCCTCCACCTTCATTTTTAGGCTTTATCCAGATTTCTTGAGCTAAGAGGTTGAGAGGTATGCATACCTCGTAACTGCTGCTGCCACAGCTCAGTCAGTCTCACTCTCTCTCTCTCTCTCTCTCAGGCACACACAAACACACTTCCATTTTCAGGCACACAAGCATGCATACACTCATGCATTCAGACAGAAACAGAAACACATACACACACACTTTTCTTTCTTTTTTTATTTTTAATGTTTCAATTAATTTTGCAGTCACTAAACAGCAAAAGTGTTGCTTAGTGAGTGTAAAATAATGGCTTGATTGATCTCACTCTACCTTTCATGCACATATACACTCACAGACATACAAACACACACACACACAATATATATATATATATATATATATATATATATATATATATATATATATATATATATATATTGTTTTCAATTTTATACTTGTTAAACAGCAAAAGTGCTGCTTACTGAGCGGAAATTAATGGTGACCATTATCTTCCTTACATAGTCTGAGCTTCATGGCACCTTAATACACTGCCATCAAACATCAGACTCATTTTCTTATAGGCATTACCTGTGCATTAAGACCATGTTGAGGAATGTTTGTTTCCCAAATTACTGGTGATATACAGGTTGCCCATTCTCAAATCTAATCTAATGTAATATACCTCTGAAGCATTTTCAACAAAACCTCTGAAATATGATGTAATAAATTGCTTATGCCGTCAGAAATCTTAATTAAAATTTAGGTGTGCCCTTGAGAGCATCACACAGCTTTCAAAATGGCATTAAGTTTGTTTCAGTGTGGAGTAGCTTACTGAACAAGGGATTGGGCTGACAAGGAATTGAGAATAACACATGAGAGAATGTAAGATGAATGCTTGTGTCTGCATATGCCTTACTAATAAATGAAGCCTGGATTGGAGAACTGCATCAGAACCATTACCTATTTGAACTAAACTTTAGATGAATGCCAGCTTACAATTAAGAAGGGAAAAAGTAAATATGAGGAATGTGACTCAGCAGGGTAAAAGCAGGATAAAAATCAATATGGAAAGATGATCATGTTGGAAGATGAGTCAGTCGCATTCAATATTTTAGGGAGGTGTTAACTGATTGGCAGTGTTGTGTTAGTTACTTATAAAAGTAATAAGTTACTATTACTAGTTACTTTTAAGTGAAAGTAATATATTACTATTACTTATTACTTTTCTAAAAAAGTGATATATTACTATTACTAGTTACTAGCTAAAGTAACCAGTTACTGCTCAGTTACTTTTTAAGTATAGTTTATCAATTCTCATATTCAGATTTACTCACACAGTACTTGTGTGTGAGGAATACATGCTTACTGCACATGAATACGAGTGTATTAAAGTTGTGTACACTCTGTTACAATAATGATGAATAGCATTTTACAGTTTACAAAGTCCCACAGACTAGTCTTTATAGTCAGAGAGTTACAATTTAATACTTAAACCTGCGTACACACAGCCAGCAACACAAGACCAGTAACAAGCTGGATCTATATTATATGTTCAAAGTTTAAAAACTTCGAACATTAAATAATCGAATTTAAATGTTCAAAGTTTCAAACATTGAACATATAATAAAAAAACAAAAAAAAAACAAACGGAACTTACCTGACTAGTGCAGGCAGGGGGGAAGTGCCCCTGCACCCCCCACACTCCCACTCTTTAAATATACCAACTCTGAGACAGCACTATTGGGCTTGATCCCTGCCTACAGCCATTAGTTTTGGGTTGTTTTTTTTTTTTTTTACATATGTTCGAAGTACATTTAAATTCAATATTTTAATGTTCGAAGTTATAAAACTTCGAATATATGATATAGACTCTAACAAGTTACAACGCATGAAATTTTCAACAATGTACATTAGGCTTGTTGTATCTTTCGGCTTTTCCCGGTTAGGGGTCGCCACAGCGGAACTCCGGTCCACTAATGATTGGCAGCAGATTTTTACTTACTGAGTTGCCAGCCCTGATGTACAACCTTCAACAAAGGTATGCCCATTCATGTATGTCTCCACACAGAAGATGCTTTAGCTGAGAATCAAACAGGACAACGTCTTGCTGTGAGGTGACAACTCTACTGCAGCACCACCACTGCAGTAACAACGTACATTAGGCTAATCTGCTAAAACTAATACTGAGGATGCAAAAATGCTTACAGAAAATGTCATATATATCTAAAAAGACTGTTAACACAACAAAGTCAACCAAAATATCACTTTATATATATATATATATATATATATATATATATATATATATATATAACTATTCACAATGACTACCCATTTCTGTTGGCTCGAAGGAGCAACTTTTCAAAGTGTTCATCGGTGAGTGTATTTCTTCTTGCAGTCAGCACTTGTCCGCCAAGACTGAATAGACATTCAACGGGTGCACTAGATGCCAGAGCTGTATCAGTGTTCAAAAATATCTTCTTGACTAAAGCGTAACTATTGAGAGAAGATATTTCTCTGGAAGGGTCAGCCAGGTACATGTCCATCTGAGAAAATATGCCGACACTAGCTGGGTCTTTGAAGCTGAAAAAGCTGTCTTTGGCAGTTAACATAGAAGCTTCAGATGACCCATGTGCAGGTTCATCCAGTTTCTGCATGGCATCAAGGAGCACAACCTTGCCTCTGAATTTCAGCTCTTCACTGTTCTTCCATTGCAAACGGAACTGTGGATGCACTATGCTGGCCAGAATGAGCTCTTCATGCTCCAGAAGATGATTAAACTGAGCCTCGATGCCTTTAAGAAGAGCATCAACTAGCGGCACAACAAGCTACACAGACTGTCTGACTTCAGACAACTTGTTTTTCAGGCACATAATGGTGGAGATCAGGCTTCTCATGAAGCTTTACAGCTCTGACTGCAGGATGTCCAGAACCATTGCCAGGGGCTGCATTGTTTGCACAAACTCAGCAATGAAGATAACTCCTGCAGGCCTGAAGATGGCAACTGAATCTGTTCACATAGCTCATTCAGCAAGCCTTCACTCCAAGCTGCAATGAGGTGAATTCTCTCCATCTCGTAGAAAGTGGAATTCCATCATGTCACATTGAGAATACTCAATGCCATATTAACTTATTTTAAACCATCTCAGCAACTTGGGTGCTGCAACTAGCCTTGTTCCAAGCAGCATAGCGTTTGTCCAGGGTACTTTGCATGATCTTTTTATACTGTGCATAATTACAGGCAGATTCAGCATCTTGCATGGCAACTAGATTCAATGTGTGTGCTGCACACCTCAGATGGGGAGGCGGTGAATAGGTGTTCTCGCTTTGCCCTGACTGACTCAGTGTGGCTGTCACGCTGTTGTAAATCACTTCACCATCATCATCCTCATCTTGGGACAGAATGCTTGTAGTCTCAGATCTCTCACATTCCGAGAAGACAGTGAAAGCCTTTACAAAATTGCTGCCATTGTCAGTAATTGTTGCACACACCTTTTGATCTATCTTCTACTTGATGGGAATGCTGTGAAGAGTTGATGCTATGAGGTCATATGTATGCCTCCCCTGTAATCTGCAACATGACAAAGAAGCTGACTTTCTTTGAAGTGTCTCACAGTCAATCCAGTGGGCGGTGACACCAAAGAAACTAGGATTCTGATGGGTCCAAATGTCAACCATAGTGTGCTGCATACTATCAACATTTGTGCTGGAAGATTCTGCAAGCATGCTCTTCTCATTCGTAAGCATATTCGTGTATTTTTCTATAAGATCATACATCTGACAAATATCTGTTGTTTTCCTTAAAGTTAAATCACTATCTCGAAGCAAAATCTTTTGCACTGCATCATTATTAACACCACACACAAGCTTGTCTTATATCAACTTATCTTTCAGATCACCAAATCTGTACGTTTATGCCTTGTTTCTCAAGTCAGTTATATATGCTGCAAAAGTTTCACCAGGCTTTTGATCTCTTGTGTAAAATAGTGCCTTTCCACTGTAATATTTGTTTGAGGGTTGCACATTTCCCTAAATTTACGTTTTAAACACTCAGAGTCTTCCTGCGTTTCAGCCTATCCCACAATATGGCAGTCTTCCCCCTTCTCTGTATTCTTGCTCAAACACTCTCCAATTTTCAGCAATATTATTATCAAACACAAGTAGATCAGGTCTGTGAAATCCCTCTGCCATGCCAAATAAGTGTCAAACACACACCAGGTACTTGTAATTATATTCAGCTGCACAACAGACTCTTTGAAAAGACTGTACTGTGATACTGCACACACTGCCAACACTTTGCACACTTTAGATACTTTGAATACCTTTAGTTAATGTGAAAAAGTATACATTGCAAAAAATACAGTTTTCTCTTTTTTTGAACATTTTATATGATTCGGATATTGTTTCAAATGTTTTCGTAATTATTTCAAGTACTTTTTTCAATATGTCGCAATTTTGAACATTTTATTTATTCAGTAGTTGGTTCAGAATGCTTTGCTTTATATTCATTGAGGGAAAAATCATTTAAATGAGTTTAAGAACCTAGAAACCTGTTTGTGGGTCGTTTGAGCCACTCTTGTATATTCTTCCATTTCTGAGTGTGCGCTTCATGGTTTTAAGAAGTTTTGACTTCGGATCCCATTCTGATAACATGTCATTCATCTTGTGTATTCAAATAAGATGATGAGGACTGGGCATATGTCTCAAACTCAGAACAAGAAATCTGGACAAAGCCATATGTAAAAATGAGACAAAGGTCCAAAAATAGGGACAATTTTTAAATATTGCTCTTAAAAACCTAGAAAGTTGCTAGAATAACAGGTTTTGCATTAGCATGAATTTTCTGAAGGGTATGAAGTCTGAAACTCAAATGCCTGACATTATTTTCTAACTTCAGTTTTTAATGATTTGCACTAATTTGCCAGAAAAACACAATTTTATGAAAAACAGACCAAAAATCTGAGTCAAAAATCTGGACATTCTGTGAAAATCTGTGCAGTTGAGAGGTATGGGCCTGGGTGCTCATTTAAGATATTTATTACTCACAAATACATCAGCATGGATGACTGGAACATAAAACTTAAACGAACTAGCTAACTGACTGACTGCAGCACACATACATGCTTTCACTCCAGCTGTTTACACAAAATGGCACTCTGCTTGCACATGCTCGGTACTTTTTTTTGCATGTGCCCATGAACTACAGCGACTTTAAAATTACAAGACACACACTGTGATCTACACTCCCTGAGTTTGAGTGGGTTTCCTCAGGGTATTCCAGTTTCCACCCATATTCCCAAGACATGCTGCAGGTGGATTAGACATTCTAAATTGGCTTTAGGTGTGAGTGTGTGCATGCGTGTGCCTTCTGAAGAAGGTCGGGTGCTGGGCTGGCAACTCAACAATATAAAACTCCACTACTACTTGTTCTGCAGACTGATGATCCACCATGTTGATCCCTAACGGGCATAGCCGAAAGGAGAAGAAGAAGACTAGTCTTTATAGCTAGAGAGTCACAGATAATAATTAAACCAAACCAGCCAACAGCACAAGACCTATAACCTATCACATTGTGTCTATTTTCAGCAACTAAAAATCGAAGCCTGAAAAGAATTTTAAATACAACATAAAAGAAAATTGCCAAAGCAAAAGTTGGTTGATCATAAATCCACTTGAACAGTCCTGCTTGGTGCAGTGGGTTGGGGCATTGGGTGCTCAACTGATGGGTGATGTTTTGTTCCGACTGATGGTGGTATGAAGAACCAATGCTATTTATTATACTGCTAGGTAAGGATATGATCTATGGCAGGGTAGAATTGTCCCAGTGTTAGGGGGTGTTTTAGTGGGTGAGAGCCCCACAGTACCAGGGCAGGCTGGAGTCTGGTCATCATTAGCTTTCTCCTTGCAGTGCTAAAAAAATTGAAGTAAATTTTGCTCCAGACTAATTCTAATGATCTATTATGAATTATACTTGCTATGAGTTATGACAATATTATGTTGTAATTTTTTATACAAATTGACACTTCAAAGTGTCTATTATTTCCTAACATTTGATTATTATCCATAGTATATAGGGGACCCCGGAAGTTTTACATCACTCTTTAGGAGGCTGTATCACCCATATTGAGAACCACTGGTTTAAGCAAAAGTAATGCAAAAGTAACTCACATTTAAGTTACTAGTTACCAGAAAAGTACTATATTACTATTATGAGTTACTGTTTTGAAAAAGTAACTAGTTATATTACTAGTTACTAGAAATTGTAATATATTACAGTAATATATTGCATTTTGTAATATGTTACTCCCATCACTGCTGATTGGGAATGGAAGTGTCTGAATAAGGTGAATGCTGAACATTCCATTTACAAACTGGATGTAAGTAAGTAAGTAGAGTCTACATTGACTGTGGGGTGGGGATCACACTGACATTAACAGTACAGAAAGAGAAGAAATTATTATAGCTGTTAGGGAAGTACAAGTAATACTTCAATAGAAAACTAAGCCATAAAAAAATTAGAGCCAAGGATGACATGTTGGACCTGGGTCTCACCTGTGAGCAAGATATTCAACAGAGAAAGAGGAAGGATTACAGCTGGAGCTGTGATCATGCCACAGAATGGCTTTTGATACCAAAAGTGGTAAGGGATAAAGACAAAAATAGATGTATGAGATTTAGAAGGCTTAAATTTGATGTGTTGGGCGTGAAGGTAGAATGCATCATAGAAGGGCAGCCATTGATGTCAAGAGCCAAGGAGATGTAGGTATGTATTAAGGGAGACGTGCAGAAGACTGTCTAAAATCTTTTAAACAAATAAATAAATTGGATAGGAAGCTGAGACTAGCCTCACTGAGGGAGGAAGTAAAACAGAGGCTTTTCAAAGAATGAAGGTATGAGATGGTATGACAAAAGGAGAGCTGGAAGAGAGAAGACAAATAGGGGTGGGTAGGGCTATATCAAAGAGCAGATCAAATTAAAAACAAATAGCAAAGTGACATATTATAAGGTTGATAAGCATGAGGGATTGTCCAGAGGATCTTTTATTCAAGTAGTTGGGAAAAGCCATATAGAAGCCAGGGAACTGTTAGAGATTGTACACTCATTTTATGACTTTATTTTCATAGCCTACTAGAATGAGGATGAAAGAGTAATCCATGAAGAGAAAGAAAAATGATCTAAAAAAATGTGGAATTAAGACGTACAAGGGGCTCATTGAGATGTTACCCCATTTATTTAGTGAGTTGTTAGCAGTGGTCAGAGGTCTTTGGTAACAATATGGTCTTTTACAGACTCACTGGATGTTACCAAAGGATTAGTAGGTGACTTTAGCAGTACTTTTGTATACAGGTAACTCCAGGAAGCATACCAGTTAACATCATATCTGTCCCTAGAACCATTATGGAAAGAATTCCATATAGGAGGATGGCAGAATTCTAGGATGCTAATATCACAGCATGTAGATGTCAGCATCACTTAGACAATGAAGGTCTTCACAGTCCAGCATGACATATGACTAGATCACAACTGAGGACGCATTAAGGGAACCAATGAATGTGATACTGCTTGGCTTCTGAAAGGCCTTTGGGTTAGTGCCCTGCGTGAGACTAGTGAAGATGGTAAGAGAGGCCAGGCGGTTAGACCCAGGTTGATGAAGTGCAGTAGAAGTACCTGACAGATTGGAATGAGACTAAATGGGCACATTTTTTTAAAGTGCCCAATAAGCACATGAGGAATTGTCCATAGGCTAATCTGTTTCATGCAACCTAGAAATTAAATATAGAAGCAAGGGAGCTGTTACAAGGTCTTGAACTATACAGGTTTAGATGTCATGAGAATAGTATACTAGTGTTTTAGATGTGCAAGGATCTAGAACTGTATAGATTTACAAGAACTTAACATGTTATGATAGCACCCTGTAACAAGAGGTCCACTATGGTGGCTGCAAAATCAAGTAAAAACAAAGGGTTATAAATACACTGTGCCTGATACTATGTCAGGTTGGTAATCAGAATGGTACTTTCAGACCTAAGAGTGGAACCAAATCAGAATGCTTTTCTTCACAAATTGAAAGTTTATCTATCATCCAACTGGCACTGAATCTGCTCATGTTAAATGCTATCCTACTACATTTCTACTGCCTTACACAGCCTTCACTCTTGTCTGTATCTACTTCTCCAAGTCTAAAATTTACTTAACCCCCAACCATGTACACAAATGAATGCTATCTGATAGATATATACACTTTGTAAAATGTAGTCAAAAAACAATATTCTGACTCACAACCTGCAAATTGTATAATTTCTTTAGTGCCTCTGCACTATTGCTGTTGATTGTATAATTCCTTTAATGACGCTCTGCTGTTGCTGTTGACAGTACAATTACTTTAATGCCCATGTACAATTGCTGTTGATGGTGCAATTACTTTAATGCCTGTGTGCTATTGATGATGATGGTATAATTCCTTTAATGCCTGTCTGCTATTGCTCTTATATGCTACTGCATACATTACTGCAAAAAGGGTTCTAATCTAAATAATTCTGTCCTTTAATATTGCTTTATTCTTGCCAGTATGCTTTTACCGTTTCTCACTATACTTGAAAAATTTCTCCCTGGGCAATGTTATTGCTGTTAATTATATAATTACTTTAACGCCTGTATGTTATTGCTGTTGATTATATGATTACTTTAATGCCAGTATGTTATTGCTGTTGATGGTATAATTACTTTAATGCCTGTGTGTTATTGCTGTTGACGGTATAATTACTTTAATGCCTGTGTGTTATTGCTGTTGATTATATAATTATGTTAATGCCTGTGTGTTATTGCTGTTGATAGTATAATTACTTTAATGCCTGTGTGCTATTGCTTTTGATGGTATAATTACTTTAATGCCTATGTGCTATTGCTGTTGATGGTATAATTACTTTAATGCCTGTGTGTTATTGCTGTTGATGGTATAATTACTTTAATACCTGTGTGCTATTGCTGTTGATGGTATAATTACTTTAATGCCTGTCTGCTATTGTTTTTGATGTTATAATTACTTTAATGCCTGTCTGCTATTGTTTTTGATGTTATAATTACTTTAATGCCTATGTGATATTGCTGTTGATGGTATAATTACTTTAATGCCTGTGTGTTATTATTGTTGATGATATAATTACTTTAATGCCTGTGTGTTATTGCTGTTGACGGTATAATTACTTTAATGCCTGTCTGCTATTGCCGTTGATGGTATAATTTCTTTAATGCCTGTGTGCTATTACTGTTGATGGTGTAACTACTTTAATACCTGTGTGCAATTACTGTTGACAGTGTAATTACTTTAATGCCTGTATGCTATTGCTATTGATGGTATAATTACTTTAATGCCTGTCTGCTATTGCCGTTGATGGTATAATTTCTTTAATGCCTGTGTGCTATTACTGTTGATGGTGTAACTACTTTAATACCTGTGTGCTATTACTGTTGATGGTGTAATTACTTTAATGCCTGTATGCTATTGCTATTGATGGTATAATTACTTTAATGCCTGTCTGCTATTGTTGTTGATGGTATAATTACTTTAATGCCTGTCTGCTATTGCTTTTGATAGTATAACTACTTTAATGCTGTCTGTGACTGTTTTTGACAGCGTAATTACTTGATTGCCTGTGTGCTATTGCCATTGATGGTATAATTATTTTAATGTCTGTCTGTTATTGTTGTTGATGGTATAACTACATTAATGCCTGCCTGTGATTGCTTTTGACAGTATAATTACTTTAATGCCTGTCTGTTATTGCTGTTATATGCTACTGTATATATTACTGCACAAAAGGTTCTAATCTATATAATTCTGTCCTTTAATATTGCTTTATTCTTGCCAGTATGCTTTTACCGTTTCTCACTATACTTGGAAATTTTCTCCCTGGGCCTTCTCTCAAAATTGGCTTTAGCTCAGAAGAAAGTTCTGTTGAAGGAAGGAAGGAAGTAAACAAATAAATAAATAAATAAATAATAAAAACATACCATTTTATCACTTGCAAGTAGAAGTCATTCTGAGATGGAAGGACAAAGGTAAAAGGTGAGGTAATAGTTGAAAGCCGAAATGTGAAAGATAACAAGTGTTCCTTAGGAATGTTTTTAAGTAAGAGAGTGCAAGTGGGAGTTATGTTTCTAATGAAAGTGCAGAGGTGCAAAGAGGCACATGGCAGCTGAAATATGAACAATTCTAGGCTTCCATAAGGCAGCCTTTTTTTTGCCATTAAGATGGTACTAGTACCTTAGACAAAATCCCTACAGAAACCTTGAGCAAGCAGCGATAAGCACACCTGAATATACTGGATCCCAGAAACTATGCATGATTAGGCTTAGTCAGCACTTGGATGGCAGACACCTGGGACTAGCTGAAGATAAAGGCTTTAAGAAAAAACAATGAAGCCAAAAGGTGAATGTTTGTGCAATATTAACAAAGTTTTATCCATTTTCCATTGGCAGCTATTATTTGTCTATGAATTTTTTTAACATTATTTCAAGTATTGGTTTATGTTGACTGTTTTTTTAATGGCTGCTGTGCATTAGTCTTTTTCTGTTAACTTGTTTAGACTTGGTTGTATGTATTTCATTGCAAATAGGTCCCTTACATCAGATTTCATTTAAAATCTATTTCTTTCATTTTTTTTTACATTTGCAGTTTATACATTATTTCTGATTAGGAAAAAAAAACAGGGCAAGGACTTCAGAGAAATCTGCTGCCAGATGGAGGGTACTAGTACCATTGTGTTTATCAAAAACAAGGATGTTGTAAGTACATATGTGATAAATATCAGCACAAGCTATATACAGCACCATTAACTGATAAATGTATCTTAAGTGATTTCCTGAAGACTAAAACTGGCATGCTCTCTGTTTGGTAATGCATGTTTACTTTTGTCTAATTACTGTAATTTGAAGGTTTTTTTGACCATGCATATGCTTAAAGGACAATGTGACTTATGCCCCATTCCAGTAAGGTATTCAAATGTGTTGCTTGAGAATGATGCAGTCTGGTAGTGGGAAACATTCCACTTTGCAAACCTCATGCTGAACAACTCTTTGTCACCTCTTAAATAAGAATCAGAAAATACAAAACATGTTTATTAGCTTGTCATACAATGCAGTTTCTTGGTAGGTTTACTGCTACAACTATATTCACCATTTAGTTTTGCTTTGTCTTAAATTATAAGCAAGGTAAGCTAATGTTGCATGTATGATTTGTTGTATGCTTTGTCTTTCATGCTGCCATTTGCAGCCTTGTAATTATTTTATGGAGCTTGAAAAGGGAGTGATTACACTGACATCCCTTCATCTCCTGTTACTGAGCCAGGGCAGCACAGAATTTGTAGTCTAGTAGTAGAACTAGGAATATCCATGTTTACCTTTTCACTAATGGTACTGGAACTATGAGTGTCTTTGTTTCACGTTTGTCTGATAACTCATTTCAGTGTAAAAGCTTATATCGGTACATTGTTTTTTTTCCTTGTGTTCCTCTTTCCCCATTTCAGAAGGTACAATGTAAAGCTAGTGCTAAAGTAATGACGGTTCTTCATTACTTTTGTTTCACTGAGTGGCCGTAGTGTAAGAATGTATTCATGCCTCCATGGTATCAATGACATCTCAATAGATCCTAGTGCCCTAGGGTCACAGCGTTACTAACTGTCATTCCTTTTCGCCGGCATATGTCTGAGGCACAACTCTCCACTGTTTAACTACGTAATATGCCAAATATGAATGGGCTTCCTGAATCCAGATGTATGTGGTGCCCCTATGTTTCATTAAGTTTAATTCTGTCACATTTCAGGCAAGCAAAACACATCAAAGCTTCAGCTTAATGCAACAATTACACAAACAAAAAATGGGAAGCCTCCTTACAGTCACAATGAGTCACACAACGGTGGAGGAAAGAAAATCCCACACAAACTAAATCCCTTTTGTGTGGAAGATGGGAACCACACCAGCACTGACTTGTCATGATAAATAGTGATTGGGAATTGGACTAGCAAGGAACAAAATCTAGTGAGTTGAAACCTGATCCAGTTTACATTCATCTAAGAGTACGGCTGCATGTATATGTAAATATATAATCATGTCTGGCTACTATGCACAGAGAAATATAAAAGGCTTTGGTTTATCATAGCACCAGTGTGGAGAGAAATACTTATGGAAGTGTAGTACCTGATGTGTAATGGGGATAATTCATAAAAGGAGGGGTGCCATTGTATGAGTTTTTGCTGTAGCCAGCGGTCAGTAAGGAATCACTAAAGTCTTTATGTTAGTTTTGTCAAAGTATGCTACTGCTGTATACAGTGACCCATGACAGTATTAAACGAGTGTTGTTTCTAATGTGTGTGCATCAGCTGCTAGCACTCAATTAAAGCAATATTTATGTATGTATGTATATATTTATTTATTTCACAACTCAGCACTACTGTTGCCACATTTCAGAGCTGACAAAGTTACTCAAACTGTGTTTTTATTAAAGTTATATAGCCCTGATTTTCATCTTCTGTTAGCATTCCTAAATCTGCTTTTACTTTGTTACTGAAGTTATACTATCGGTAACAAAAGATCACTAGTGGTTATATGAAAACCTGCTTGATGCACATATACATTTACCAGCTTGCACATAAAAGCCACCTGCTACAAGTTGGAAATGGATAGCTATTTTTTTAGATATGTTTGTGAGTACATTGGAAGTCTTATACTGACATTAGAATAACAGGTAAAACGTATTCTGCAAAATGTCTAGAAATGCATGTTATTGTATAGTCCCTCCTGGCATCAGAAACGTGTTTAACATGACAATATAATTTAAATCAGCTCTGCTTTATTTTATTAGCCTGAAAGAAAATTAATTAAATTGCATTTGTAGAACTTCTTCTAGAATATGACACCATCTACAGGAAATCAATTTTCATTTTCTGAAGTAATGGAAAACAGCCTTGTAATAAATGTGCTGCTTCAGCAGGTTTTCCCCATATGACTAACTCTGTAAAGGGACTTGGTTTAGAAATGTGCCATCTCTAACTCTAACTGCTTATTCTTCACAAGTGCAATTCAAGTATCATATTTATAATGCAGCTGTATACATGCAACTGGTTTCATAGTCAGCACTGTTTTCTGAATGCGATGGACTGTATCAAACTGCTATCTCCTTTATTAAATGAAGTTTAGATCTGTGGTGTCTAATTTTAGCTGTATAGTGTGAATGCCTTCGCATGTTTGAAATACTGGAAGCAATGTGTTTTTTGGCCCATTTAGTCCACAGAACTTTATCAGTTATGTTTGTATCTGATTCTGTTCCTAGGCTCACATATCTTTAATACAGCCTTAATAATTCAGTCCCTCATTTTCATCACTAAATTTGCCCCAAAATTGATTCCACTCCATCTCTTACGAATTATCCTCCGTTTGCAGACTTTTTTGTTGGATACTATTCTATTCATAAAAATGTCATCTAGTCTCATTCTCTCTCTCTCTCTGTATCCCTATTTGATCTTTCGCGTAACAGCTTTATAATATGCCTTTTGTAAAGTTTGGTCAGATTAAGACTGAAACTTTCCACATTTTCCCACTCATGAACTAACAAAGAGACCTAACAGAAAAAGCATTAAAACAAACCAATGGAATGTGTATCTGATGCTAGTGTGGCTGGCCTACCTCCCTTTATACAGTTACCCCAATGTTTATCCAGTCCTCTAGGCTGTCTATCTCCACTGAAAAATGTCAATGTTCTCACAGTCAACAACCCAACTGGAAGGCTATTCCCTAGTTTTGATATGCCCCCACGAATAAAATATTTCTCTCCTCTGATTCTGATATGAGACATGCCTCTTAACTAACACTCTTAGAATCATAGGAGGTTACTAGGCTATCGACCTGGAGGTCATTTCAAGCTGTTTCATCCCAAGGTAATACCACAAATACTCTAGACAATACTGAGGAATGTATTTAATAATGACTGCCCATGTCCAGGAGGGTTGTCGAGGCTATCCCCCGTAAGAATTTACGGTGCCCCTTCCACTCGTCCAGCTTCCTTTTGAACAGTGTCATAGAGGTGCTCTGCTTCATATGAATTGGCAACTAACTAAAGAGCTCAGGTTTAAATTCAGTAGCAGCAAGTGTAAAATCATAGTATTTGATAAATATAAGCCTGATCATGCAATCATTCTAAATCATGAAATCCTAACGAGTGGTTAAGAAAATGAAGGAGTTAGGCATCTTTCCTTGAAATAAATTATTTTGCAAAGAGAGAATGCAGTTTATGAAATCCAATGCCAGGGAAACAAGTGGGACTAATTTTTAAATCAGTCATCCTAAAAGCAAGTTTGTTTAAAACTATCCAAGAGCCCTTATGTGAGTACAGTGTTCCATTTTGTTTAGGTTAATAGGATCATAGGTAAGGTACTAGGCTATTGGCCCTAGGGGCTATATAAGCCTAGCCAAAAAGGTACCCTGGCTTTCGCCACCCAAGAAAATGATTTTCCTGTGCCCCTGATGAGCAGAGCCACAGAAGTGAGCCCCAGGATGTATTTCCTATTTCCCATCCACTCATTAAGATTTTTCTTGAAGAGTGCTAATGAAGAACTTTGCTTGACATAGATGGGTAGCTTGTCCCAGAGTATAGGAAGTCTCTGCGACAGGAATCTATCCCTCCAGTGTGTCCTGTTTACTGTGGTGACAAGGTTTATGTCCCTAGAGTGTGTAGCTCAGAGGGACTGAGATTTCTTTAAGTGGAGCATGTCCAACACCTCTGGGTTTGACTTAGCTTTGTATGTTAGGCAGAGATCGCCTCTGAGTAGGCGGTATGCAATGGAATAAAGCTGGAGTTTTTTGAGACAGTCTGAATACTGCATCTGTTTGAGGCCGGTAATCCTCTTTGTGATGTATTTCTGCAGCCTTTCCAGTTGTTGTAGATGTCTTGTGAGGTACATACCAAAAGGGGCATTGTACTCTATAATGGGTCTAATGAGTAATGAGTAGAGGGGAACAATTATCTCTTTTTTCCTGGATGAGAAAACTTTTGTGATGAGGTGTGCCACAAATAAGGATTTCCTGACTACTGTGGTGATGTGATTATCAAAGGAGAGACTACTGTCCACCTGTGTCCAAGGGTCTCTTAACACACTTTCAGTGTTAAGTAGACTACCACCTATGTGGTAGGTCATGGGTACAGAGTTTTTACCAAAAGGGGTGACAATGCACTTTTTGGCATTAAGCTTGAGGCTATGGCTTTGACACCAGGCATCTGTCTCAGTGAGGCCCTTTTGTAGGATGTCCACATTGTTAGGAGTTTCGATTATGGCTCCTAGTTTGCAGTCATCTGTGAACTTCATTAGCCAAAGATCTTCTGTGTTAGCCTGTACTTCAGAGAAGTAGATACCAAACAGGAGTGGACCCAGGACTGCACCCTGTGGTACTCCACTTGTCACTGGTCTGAAGTCGGATTTGGAGTCTGCTACTTTCACAATGTGGGTTCTGTCAGTGAGCCAGTTGGCAACCCATCTTGTGACATAGGGATTTATACCTAGTTTAGTCAGTTTATCTACAATTCCAGAGTGAGGGATGGTGTCAAAAGCATTGGCAAGATCTAGATAGGCTGTGTGAACCACCTTACCCTCATCTACGGCTTTGGTGACTGTTTCAAAGAAGTCTGTCAGGTGTAGGAGACATGATCTGTCTTTTACAAACCCGAACTGGGTGGCGTCCAGAGTTGGGAGATTACCACAATCTTTGTTTATAATTTCCAAGATGATACATTCCATGGCTTTTCAGACCAGGCTTGTCAGGCTAATGGGGCGGTAGTTCCCAGGGTCCGTGGTGGATCCCCCTTTGTGGAGTGGGATAACCGTCACTGTGTGCCATTCAGTGGGCATAAAGCCTGAGGTGAGGTTAAGATTGAACATGGTACTTACGTGGGTTGCCAGTTCATTCTGTAGTTCATGTAGAAAGCAGCCTGGGATGTTGTCAGGTCTCATGGATGCTGTGTTCTTGGCTTTGGAGAGTGTGTTTTTTACCTGTGCAGCCATGATTACAGGAACTTTGCATTCTTCTGATATAGAGATGGGCCCTTTAGGGGGTGAGAGTGGGGTAAAGTTAGCACTGAACCTATCTGATAGGATGTTGGCAATATCAGTTGGTTCTGTATATTTAGTGCCATTGTGCTGTAACTCAGAGCAGATCTGAGTGTTGCCATTGAGAGTCTTGACATAGCTATAGAACGCTTTGTGGTTGTCTTTAGAAACAGTGGCAATTTTGTTTTCATAACTAGCTTTGGAGGATTTTATGAGGGATCTCTTACTGAGGCTGACCAGGCCTCCAATAATGGGATTTTACTCTTTTTTGCAGCAGTTTCTTTCTTCTGTTGTAGAGTTTGTTTATGGTAGGAGACCACCAGATTGGCTTCCTATTTTTGGAGGATATAATCTTGGTTGTGTTAGGGATAGCACGATCCATGCACTCGGGTAAGTGCTTATAAAGTGCATTTGTGTAGGATTCAGCAGTCATACCTCTATTGTTCGTCTGCATAGGTGTCGTGAAGTTTGCCACTTCTGTCTTAAAAAGTGTGAAGTTGGCTTTGGAAAAATTTTTCATGGTGGTTTCCCTAATGGGGGTGGGGGGTGGGGGCGGGATGTGGATGTCTATTGTAATTAGCTTGTGGTCAGATCTGACCAACAAGGAACTGACCTCTAATGTGGAACACCAGTCATCCATGTTGGTAATGACCAGGTCTAGGATATTGCTGCCCCTGGTGGGGGTGTGGATAAGTTGATCCAAGGCATTGGAATTTATGAATTCCAGGAAACGTTGAGCAAAAGAGTTTGTACATGAGTAGTTTTCCCAATTAATGGTGGGGTATTTGAAATCACCCATTATTAGGGTGTTGGGTTGTACCCTAATATTTTCCAGTGTATTAAGAAATAAGGAGTGGGAATCCTGTGGCAAGGTGGGGGAACTCTAGCAAGCTACAATTTGGACTGCAGTCTTGCCCAGAGTTAGTTGCACTTGGATAAACTCGGATACATTATGCTGAGCAACTAGCCTGGAAGTGTGGATATCCTTAATGAATATGGACACACCTCCACCTTTAGTGTTTCTGTCCAGGTTAGTTGGCCAAAAGGTGTGGTATGAATAATAGCCTGGTAATGCAGGGGTGCTCTCTGAAGCCTTGAACCAGGTCTCTGTCACTGCGTAGATGTCGATGTCCTCCATTTTAAGGAGTGCTTTGAGTGAGTGCATTTTGAGGTTTAGACCTCTAGCATTGAGTTTCATTACCCTCAGATTTTGCTTGCTTGTACCTGTTATGGTGGTGAATTTGCCATTTGAACCTTGCCTAAAAAAGACACTATAGGGGTGGCAAGAGCCTTATCCAGTAACCGAAATCCCAAGGGCGACAGGTGCAGGCCATCTCTGGCAAAGCATCATGGTCTGTCGATCATGTCATCCCAGGCAGACAGATACTGGATCCCCTTAGAATGACACCAGAAGCTTAGCCAATTGTTGGAAGTCAGTCATTTTGTCCTTGTACTGTGGTATCATTCTGGGTGATGGGAGGTTGCTACTCAGTGCTAGGGTCATACCTGCTAGGGCTACAAGATCAGAGAGCTCCTCCATGTTTCTTTTCATGTAGTCCAGGGAGGTACATCTCAGGTCATTGACACCAATATGGACAATGACAGAGTCATATCTGTACTTGTTGTGGAGTGACCTGAGTGCATGTGTTATGTGGTGGATCCTGGTATCTGACAGGCAGTTGACAGTAACTTTCTCCTTGTTTAGCCAGGTGAGTGGATCATCAGTGTGCCTGACAATAGAGTCACCTATGACTAGAGTGTTTAATACGTTGTTATGCCTTATGGGATATGGTTGGGTGGCACACTGAGTTTGTGGGCTATGTGTCATTTGGGTTGTATTGGGGGGTAGAGGTTGCTTGCATTTCTGCTTTGGAGGTCTTTGTTACTTTGGCAGATTTTTATTGAGAGCCTCTGCGAATGTAGGTGTGTATTTTGTGTTTCTATGTGTGTGTTAATTGTGGTGTAGGTTTTGAGGGACTAGGTGATGAGTGTGGTGTGGTGCAAGTGTTTATCCTCTCCTGTTGACTGTCTAGTCCAGTCTTGTGTGAAGAGAGCTTTGCTTCCAGTTTGGCAATATAAGTGCATCTCTCACAGGTTGTAGTGTTGGGTGGTAAGAGGAGAGGGTTGTCTGTGTACATGAGGCAATTGCTGCATTGCCCCAAGATCCACAGATTCATCAGGTAGACAGGAGAAAACACTGGGAGTTGACCCATAGACATACATCGATAGGTGCTTATTTATTAAGTACTAAAAACTGTTTTCCTCTAGACAAGTGAGGAATGTTGAGTGCTGTAGTAATTTGTAGCTTATTTAGGGCTTACAATGAGTTCTGAACAAGTGCTGAGCTCAAAGAAACAGATTTGAGTGCTAAAACTAAAAAACTGGCTAGTTCTAAGAGTAAATTTGAAGAACAGACTTTATGGCGCCAGGAATATTTTAACCCTAGCTAAGCGGCGATGTATAAAGTGCATTTTTTTTAATATAACTGTAGCAAATGAGCAAACTGATTTCAACAAATTAACTAATAAAAAGCTAAAAACTGAGCCCTGTTCCAGCAGTCTTCAATCAGACAAGTTCTAACTGCACACTCCTGCCACTAGGGTGCAGGGGAATCTTCTCCAGAAAAAGATGGCCTGGATTAGTGGTCAAGTTATACAAACAAAGCTAGATTCAGCAGGTCTGAATTTAGTCTTGTGCTACAGCAAACAAGGCGTACCAATTTCAGAAAGAAACAATTGAAATAAGCAGACACAATAAGTCTTTAACCAGAAACTCCCAGCTCAGAAGGCAGAATCTACCCTCTCCTCCCACAAGAGTGCAGACCACACCTTCTTAATGTAAAATAACTGTCCC
This sequence comes from Protopterus annectens, assembly GCF_019279795.1. Lineage (NCBI taxonomy): Eukaryota > Metazoa > Chordata > Ceratodontiformes > Protopteridae > Protopterus > Protopterus annectens. The sequence continues at coordinate 77,730,543 of NC_056744.1, read as the reverse complement.
TAAGCCCAAGTGCTTAAACCAGAACTAATATACTTTTAGAATAACAGACACTAAGCCTTCAATCAGCAACTCCCAACTTAGACGGATGTAAGCTACCTGTTCTGCCACAACAGTGAAGACCACAAACCTTCTTAATGTAAAACAACTGGTCTGAAGTCCCAAGTGTTTAAACCAAAGGCTTAGAATAACAGTTACAATTTAATCAGGCTACTCCAAAGCAGTAATAAATGCAGCAGAATAAATCCAATTAAGTACTTTTAAGAACATGCAGCAAAAGCAAAATAAAGTAATAAAGTAGAAAGAAACAGAAATACAGTAAAAGCAGATTAATAAAGTGCAATTTTTTATAACAATAGAAAATGAGCAAACTGATTTAAACAAATTACCCAATTAACCAGTAAAAAAGCTGAAAACTGAGCACTGTTCCAGCAGTCTTTAATCAGACAAGTTCTAACTGCACACTCCTGCCACTAGGGCGCAGGGGAACCTTCTGCAAAAAAGATGGCCTGGATTAGTGCTCAAGTTATATAAGCAAAGCTAGATTCAGCAGGCCTGAATATAGTTTATGCTACAGCAAACAAGGCTGACCGATTTCAGAAAGAAACAGTTCAAATAAGCAGGCACAATAAGACTTTAACCAGAAATTCCCTAAGAAGTCTATACAATATGGAGTATAATGACAGGGACTTTAGTTGGTCTGTGTAAGGCATATGCTGGAGCTCTTTGATATTCTGTTTTAGAAACGGGTCTCTTTAATTTCTGCAGGTGCTTAGTACGGTACATGCCTAACAGGGTGTTATACTCAATTATGGACCTGATAAGTGCCGTGTATAGTGAGGTTATAACTTATTTTGCTCTTCAGGTGATGACTTTACTAATCAAGTGTGCTGTGTAGAAAGCTTTCCTTGCTACAGTAGACACATGGTGAACGACGTTGAGGTCATAGTCAGCTTGTGATGCCAGTTAACTTACCACTTCATGAGTACTTAGGGTATTGTTGTTGATTTGATAGTGTGAGGGGACATTATTTGTGCTGAAGGGAATGTTGATGTATTTCTTTGCATTCAGTTTGAGACCATGACTAATACATCAGTTGTTGGTCTGCGTGAGATCCCCCTGGAGTATACTGACATAATTTGGGGATTCAGTGATTGCACCTAGTTTGCAGTCGTCTGCAAACTTGGTCAGCCACAACCCCTTAGTTTTCACCTGAATTTCTGAGAAGTATATACTAAACAGTAGGGGGGCCAGCACTGACCCCTGTGGCACCCCACAGGTAACAGTGTGTGTCCAGTTTGTGAGCCATTTGGCTACCCACCTTATAAAAAAAGGGGTTACATTTCAGTTTGCTAAGTTTATTGGTAATGGCTGAATGTGGGATTGTGTCAAAAGCCTTTGCCAGGTTGAGGTATGCTGTGTACATAGATTTGCCCTCGTCAATGGCCTTGGTCATATTTTCAAAGACCTGGGTAGGATCCACGGTTTGGAGGTCAACTATGTCTTTCTTTATGCGGCCCATAATGATACGTTCAATGGCCTTACAGATGAGGCTGGTCAGGCTTATGGATCTGTAATTCTCCGGGTCTGTCGCTAGTCTACCCAATCCCAACTAACCTGTTTCTGAGAAATGGCAGTTCAGGATATTAGGTGGTCAACTATTTGAACATTCAACAATCTGAGCCACACCTAGCATTTGATTACCAAAGGAAAGTTTGACAAAATGCAGGAGAACCGTATGTATATATATATATGTATATACATCTTTATATATCTATATATATATATATGTATATACATCTTTATATATCTATATATCTATATCTGTGTCTATATATATGTGTGTGTGTGTGTGTGTGTGTGTGTATATATATATATATATATATATATATATATATATATATATATATATATGTATGGATTCCATACACTTGGTCGAATTTCATTTGGTCGAAAATGATTCCAGGCATTGCACTTTACTGAAAGCTCACTTGGTCGAAGATCATTTGGTCGAAAATGGAATATAGCCCCTGCCCCACTGCAGAGCAACCCTGGAGTGAGAATATTAAATAAGGGGGGTGTAGGGGGCACAGCCCCCCCACAATGGGGGGTGTGGGGGTCGTAGCCCCCTACATAATTTTAATGTATTCACTGTTATAAGAAGGTATATCCATTAGAAATACATTGATACATATATATTTAGTAAAAACTATTAGCATAATGTGGGGGTCTACGCCCCCCACACCCCCTAATGGGTTAACAATGGTTGTAAGCAAAGAGTTTGTATGCACGTGTGTATAGGCTCTGAGGTTTTTTCTTTTTATTATAATTTATGTGCGGCTAGGAGAGGATGTGTAAGGAGTCTCTGACCTTTTGTTTTTGTTGTACAGTATGTTCAGTTATGCTTTGTGTTTGAGATATTCTGGGTGCTCATTAGTTGTTAATAGTCATTGGTGTGAGTTTGGCAGGCAGGTGAGTGTCTTTCATTGTGGTGGCTGTTGTTTTGTGACAGTGTTATTAATGTCATCAGTGGTTTTTCATGAGCCTTGGTATGTGACTTGTTCAACAGTTGGCGTTTTCTGTTACATAGCAGTTTTGGTTTGTGATGGGTCTATTGAGCAACAGTCAGTGTTGGTTCAGTCTTTTATTTGCATTTTTCATTGGCAGCTGAGGTTAGATCAGTATTGGTTTTCCTCGGTTGCTTGTTGCTAGATTATTTTTCTCCTTTGTCTCCTCTGAACTGGCACACCGTATTGCAGAGTGATTGCATTACATGGAGAGACTGGGCTTTTTGGAGGAGCAGAATTCTGGGGTTGTTCACAGGCTGGGAAGCACCTGCAAGTAACAGTTGTGCACTACGCATATGCAGTAGTGGTTTTAACCATTGGGAGGAGGGAGTGAGGAATGGGTATTCTGCACAGTTATCCTGAATGATTTGCAGGGTTTCCTCTCATCTGGCCATTTTTGGGGTTTTTTTTTGCAGTATACCAAGATCTTGCCTCACATTTATGGATGACTTCTTTTAAAATGTGTGTTGGTGCTGGAAGTCGCTGAGGAGGAAGCTACTAAATAATAACATAAAGTTATGTTGTTGAGGGTGGGCTATGCTTCCAGAGGGTGATGCTTTTCTTTTTCAATTTTAATGCAAGGAGGAGATTGTAAATGATTCATGCAATAAAACTGATGCTGCTAAGTATGCTAACAACCTTCCAAGTTTTGGTGAGCAATAGTTAAAATTTGTCCCTAGTTTTGAGCCTTTGCCCCCCCCCCCCCATTAGTTAAGCATAGTTCAGATGCATGCACTAAGAGGTTGAGAGGTATATTAAGCCATGCAGTGGAGGGATAAAGGAGTGAAGAGAGGGCAGAGGCAGGTGGATGCCTTTCATTTTGGTCAAACACTAACTTGGGGATCAAGGGAAGCAGTTATGGGAACAGAGTATGAAGTACAAGGGGGGAGGTGATAGGGAAGGTCAGGCAGACCATAGAGATCCATAAACAAATGAAAAATAAAAAAAGAGGCCTTTGGAGGGAAATTTATATAAATGGATAGGTGGACAGTTAAAGAGGGGAAAGGTGTTGTAGAATGCATACAGGGGGTACAGAATATGGCTTTGTGAGGCAATTAGGTTAGTACAATAAGTACTCAGGTTATGGCAGCTAATTACACCTTGTAAAATTATTCTTAGGGAAGAAGATTAGTAAATGGTAATGTGGAATACACAGGAGTTATTCACAGGGTTTTTTTATTTTTCTTCTTACTTATGTTGTTCTTTCTTTTGCAGATGACAGGTTCCCACAGCCTGAAGGATAGACAGGCAGCTATTGTGGTTCAAGCATAAAGCTTCTTCAGAAAGTGCCAGTAGCAGAGTTGTCTATGTTGGATGATGCCAGTACAGCTAAGAGGAAAAGGTGAACACAGTCAGCAGCAAAGGCTCCTTTTGCCAGAGGGGAGTGAGCTAGGAAGTCAGAAGTCAATCCTGTCATGGATGATCCAGCTAGGGGAGCAAGTTTGGATGCAGTTACATGTAATGATGTTATGTCAGGCATATGTAATAAGAAATTGACCATTTCTGGGAGTGGTTGTCTTGTGGGTTTAGCAGTAGGTGAAGTAATTTGGAGCATTGATGTGAGTGAGGGGTATAGGAGATGATTGGTATCCCTTTGCAGAGGTTGAGTAAGTGCAGAGTGAGGTGCTGAGTGGGGACAGTAGGAGGTTTTCATTATCGTGGAGTACAGGATTGAGTTTGGAGCAGGGTGATTCATTGCAGGGTATGGGCTTTGACTTTGGGATTCGACCATGGGATTGGCTAGATACTCAAACATTGTCTAATACAGAGGGAGGGTTTTTTCTCATCCGGCATATTCCTATGTCTGTCAAAGAAAAAATATGGAAAGGTAAGTACATTGACATATTTTAATTAATTGATGCAGAAGGGGTACAGCAGTTTGTGGAAGCTGTCAAATAATAAGGATGTATTGGCACTGTTAGTAGCCCTGGGTTGGAGGAGAGTTAAGATGGTTTTGAGCCAGGATGTTGGAGAACTGGTTACTTTGTTTTGTATATTATATGGCAGTTTACTTAGAGAAGGATAAATCAAAGGCTTTACCATTTTGAACTTTTTATCTCAAGATCCATGAGGCTCACAGACTATGTGCCAGGAATGTGTAGATGTGGTATGATCAACAGTTTCAAAAATGGGGAGCTACTGATTGGTCATTGAGATGGGAAGTGAGGCACCATGATATTTGGCTGGGCACAATGATGGATAGGTTAGGCGAGTTTTCCCTGTTGGGTAAGCTAGGGTAAGTGATGGATGGAGTGTGCTGGGCATTTAATGTAGGTTGGTGTACATGGGCTGCATGCAAATATTTGCATAAGTGTTCAGTTTGTTCTGGTATGCAGCCGGCATCACAGTGTGACCGTGAGGAGCAGAATCTGATAGATGAGGGTTCTGTGCTAACTGATACAGGGTCCTTCCCTACCGTACTGCAAAGGGTCTAGAGGGCAGGATATTTTTCAGGGACAGAGAGGAGGTATGTCCTTTCAAGGGAAAAGGAGTAAACTGACCTTCCCCTTTGCCCGTTAAGGTGGAGGTATTGCGCCAGTGTTGATGCACTTTCCAGATTTGGAGATTGCAGCTAAGTTGATTTTGGGGTTTCTATCAAGCTGGAGATTGTTGGGGGTGGCTTGGGTTGTAAAAATTTGTGTTAATTTGGGAATGAGGTGATATTGCAGGGTTTAGTCAAGAAGGAATTGTGTGTGGGTAGGTTGCTGGTCCCTTTTGAGTATCATCCTTTTGTCAGCTTTAAAGTGTCACTGTTAGGATTGGTTCCTAAGAAGGCTCTGGGTGAATTTTGGTTGATTCATCATATGTTTTCCCACAAGGGAATTGGTAAATAATTTTATTTGTAGGGAAGATGCAAAGATTAGGTACGCATTGTTGGATGATGCAGTGGCATTGATTAAAGGGTTTGAGGATCCTTGGCAGTAAAGGTTGATACTGAGGCTGCATTCTATTTGCTGCTGCTGCATGAAGAGGAGTGGACGTTATTGGGTATGGTTGTAGACAATGTCTTATTTTGACAAGGCCATGCCCATGGATTGTTCAGTGGCTTGTGCCACATTCAAGAAATTTAGCTCTGCACTTTACTGGATTTGACAGGAAAGGGTAAGTACACAGAAGGCTGTACATTACCTAGATGACTTCCTGTTAGGGGATGAAAGTTTTGAAGGGGCTGCAGAAAGTATGCAAGTGTTTCTTGCCTTGTGTGAAGAGTTGTGCATTCTGTTAGCAATCAGAAACTGGAAGGCCCTGCTAAGGCTTTATGTTTTTTGGGTTTGACAGTGGATGTGGAGTGGGGCTTGTTCTAGGTTCCCTTTGAGAAGATAGGGCAATTGAAAGGAAAGATTGTTTGGGTGGTGGCTAAAGATAAAGTGCTCATCAGGGATGTCATGGAACTTTTGGGTCTCTTTGAACTTTGCTTTTCAGGCAATTTGTCCTGCTCAAACTTTTCTGCAGGTCAGTGGAATTTTTAAAAGGGGTAAGAAGCAAGCATCATTGGGTAAGGGTTAGAAGCTGGTGCATACAGATTTGGAATTGCAGTTGTCCCCTTTAGACCATTGTTAGGGGTGACTCACTATTTTCTTTTACCATAAGATCCTGTTAGCTTTTATCAAAACCTTTCCACAGAGTTTACTCCTTAAGATCATCAGCCTTGATTACATGACATCCTTTTATTTGGGCTCCTTCTCATCTATGTTATAAGTTATTGTTAGATTCACTTTCCTTGCTGGCATTTTCTTGGGTTTACAATTGCTTACTTTTGTGAGTTATAACTGTAAGTGGAGAGAGACAGCCTGGAAATGAATGTAATATGATGTTACAGCCAGTTTTAACACTGAGCTTCACTGAAGATATATAAACCAATTTCATTGCCAGACCAGGAATTTAATATATTTATCTCTATATGTATATCTACATCTATAAGTACCAAAACACACACACACACACACACACACACACACACACACACACACACACACACACACACACACACACACACACACACATATTAGTACTGATACACACACACACACACACACACACACACACACACACACACACACACACACACACACACACACACACACATGAATGTGCCTCTTTACTCTGCAATACCATGTTCAAATTCCATCACTCACTAATAAACTAATTTGGGATGTATAGTAAACAGCACCAGATAGAATATAATCCAACAGTCCTGGTGCCAGCAGTCTATCCATATTAATGAACTCATTAGTGTACAACATTCTATTACGTTAGGCGATTGTTAGTACATCATGGCTACAGCTTACAGCTTCAGGGTATTGTAGGCATTTAAAAAATCGCATCAGTAGTATAGCATATGTATATAGGGTGAATACACAGCAAATGACTATGAGATGGAATAGTATATACCAAAACCATCTGTTTTCATAGAAGCGGTAAAATGACCCTTAAATGTTGGCAGGATGTCTGGCAGCTGTGAATGAACTATCCTGATGACCAAGGTGATTGCTAGAATCAAATATTACACAAAAAAGTGGCTAAAACTGATTATGCTTGTAAGATAGTTGGGCAGTTGATTAAAAGAGTTATTGAGAAACATTTTATCAAGGCCGTTTGATCAAATTTTGTTTTCTTCAAATGTCATAATGACTGAATTCAATGAAATGAATGGAAAGCCAGTTTGTTGAATGTTTTTAAGTAGTATTTTCACAAGTCATGGACTTTAAACGGTTTGCTATTATATGTCAGGTTAGGGTTAAGATGGGTCTGAGAAACATGGTTAGGTTCAGGTTTGCAATGTGATGTGTATGGAGTTCAGTGTCCTATGGCGGGTGAGGAGGGCTTTGCACTCTACTAAACACTGTGCTGTAATTATGCATGCATTCTTGTTTTCCGTATTTTCATTGAAGTGATTTTTTCTGGCATCTTTTTTGACTCTGTGTACTCACCATTATATTGTTTTGAGTGAATGGTCTTTGAGGTTACACTTTGGAGTCCAAAAAAAACAAAATATTTTTGGAGACATTTCTATCATACAGCAGTTTACATAATACTGTGTTCTGGGATCCAAACACTGACCAGAGATATGTTAATTATGATTTTGGGCAACAATGTGCACAAACATATCAAGACAATATTTACTGAGTTGATGTCAAGGAAACTTGTTAATGGTCAAATACTATTACAATATCTATATAGCATATTTTATGTATATGAGAAAACTGTGCAAACTTTTGTTATAGTCAGAATGCACTCAATTTGTGTTTATGTAAGAAAAGGTGGTACATAATAAAGAAACTTACTTGAGGCCATATATTCCAGTTTTAATATTCTGATGCTTAAATTAGAGAAGACAGCAAATTTCTGTGAACTAAAATGTGAGAAGAGAAAAACAAACCAATTTTTGTATTGCTGAATGCAGTTTTGTTATTTTAAGTGAATTATTAATGTTTAAACAAAAACTGTGAGGTTTCAAAGTAAAGCTAACTTTTTAAAGTATGGAAAAGTAAAATGAATCAATTTTTACCGACTACTTAATACACGCCTGGATGACAACGTTTAAAGTTATTTGTAGCACTCTGAACAGATATTCGGTATTTCAAAGCAAAATAGCATTTATAAGTCAAAAAAGCATAATGAAACACTTTCTATAAATTACTTGATAAAAGTTTGTACGATATCAGTTCTGCTATTTGTAGCTGCATAAAATTGGGCAATCATTGTTTCAAAGTAGAGTTAAACCAGTAAAGGCAGAACAAAGGAGTCTTACATACTACAAAGGTGTAAATTTATGTAAAGGCATTTTTAGTGACTTGTTGCTACCTTAAAAAACAAAAGAGTCAATCAGTGTTTTAAACAAAGAATAGACTTCATAAGGATGTCTTTGTGTGTTTCTACTAAAATTGTGACTGTTTTGTGTAGTATATGAACATTTGCTCAATCAATGATCTGAGCGTGACTTCAGCAGTAATGTGGTTATAATTTTTAAACAATTGTATGTGATGGAAATTGCAACGTACTTGATTCTACCAGCATTGACTGGGCAACTTCAAATGAGAGACTTGAACTACATTACATAGGCAGAAGCATTCTGGATGACAAATGAGTTCCATTGTTCCTAGATATAATGGATACTAGCATATATCTCCTATAATGTAGTTTGTCACCTCTACTTTATGCATGAAAAACTATTCAGAAAAACTGTAGAGATTTTATGAAAACATTTGAATGCTAAACTTCTGACAACTACTGATTACATTACTTTGCATTGTGTAATAGAAATCAAATAAGACATGAAATCATTTTCTAAAATATTTCACAGATGCAGTGTAGGTCTGGAAGAAATACTGACAATGCATTTTAATTGTCTTAAACGTTGTAAGTGCGACAGACTCGTGCATATGACTAATATATAGTGGTTTAAACAAAAGAAATGTATAAAGTGTCATGAAAAGCACCATACTGAAAGAATGAGCAAGTGTGAAAACAACAGTAAGAAGGTAATTGGCCGATTAAGGGTGCAGGATGTAAAGCATAAATCACAATGTGCATATATAATAATAGATGCAGAAGTTTAAGATGTCATAAAAAACAACGGCTGACACAAGAAATGAGCTGTATGATGTTATGACTTTAAAGTTATATAGTTTGAATTTAATGGAAAGGAATAATACTTGATTTTCTACTGAAGTGACAGAGTTCATTTTAAAGTAGAGGTGGCTATATGTCTGATTTCCGTGACATAGATCATGAATGCTATTACATAAATCAAAATGTATTGCTGAAATCTTATACAGGTTAAGCAAGTGACTCCAGTTAGTAACAATGGTGTGCCTGTGACTCCAGTAAGTAAATTTAGTGTTCCTATGACACAGCTATTAAAAGGCAGAAGATGAATTTGCCTGTTCCTAATGCAGGAGGGCCAGTTCTTTGTGATGATTGGTAGATTACAGGAGCTGACTGAACTGGTACTCCACTAAGAAGTTACAAACGGTGGTGAAACATGGTAATAAACTTTAGCACAGATGAGAAATTGTTGTGGTTAGTGTCAGATGCTGAAGACATTTTTACTACAAGTATAGGGCAAGCAAAGGAGTCAAGGTAACGACTGAACTAGAACCAAATGCTATCCCAGAATTCAGTGAGGTGAGGTGCTCCTACTTCCAAGATGGACACTAATATGCAGAAACTGGAACATGCTGTGGTTTTGTTTAAATTACAGTGGAGTGGCTGGGCTATATTTATAATGCTAGTACTTTAGAGTGAGGGAGTGCAGGAGATATGTGATGTGTGTATATGTGGAGATTTCACAGTTACAATTAACCCAGTGCAGTATTCCCTATCACCTACCAAAACAAAGGAATTTTCAAATCACTGATGGAGAATCCCAAAAAATTAACATGGCATAGTCATATCTACAAAAGAAATGATGTACGCTTCTGTGGCAGTCTCAAAACCAGGCAAAGATACCTGATGGTCAATGAAAGCCGGAGAAACTGATTGTCAATTAAAGCCGGAGAAACTTTCATTGACCATCAGGTATCCTTGCCTGATTTTGAGTTTGGTTGTTTATTGGCTGACCATGCATTTTTCTTCTTCTTCACTTCTGTGGCAGTCTTGACAATTAATACACATAAAGGCAGCTCCAGTCTGAGTACCACCAGTGTGTCACTTCCACCTGTCATATGTCACCAGGTCATGGACCAGGTAATGAATGCTATTCTTAATATATAACATTATTAAGATGTTATTTTCCTGATAGGTAGAATAACAAAGAATGCCTGGATAACCTCTAAAGAGTCTTAGGCTAAAATGATCTGATCTTACAGCAAATGAATGCATATGAATGCTTACTGAAGGCATGTGATTAAAAACAGATTTTGTGAGTTACAAGTTAATGAAAAACCTGTGCTACTGGACCTCAAAATCAGTCAGGAATGAAATGACATTTAGGCCAGGTAAACTACTTCCACAAATCCTTACATCATGTTTTCTTAGTAGTATGGCCATTAGATAAAACTGGATGGAGGAGTGGCACTTTCTTCATGAGGTCAGAAGAAATGATTACAATAACCCATTTTAATCCACCTTCCTTATTAGATGTCTTTAAGATGCTTCAGCTTTTGGAACTGGTTCACTCCTGTTGTAGGATGGTATAGGCATTAGTGTGATGATTAGTGAATAAAGATAAATGTATTTATATACACAAAATGCAACTGTGTCATGACAGACAGAATGTATCTGCAACATAATAGACAGAAAAAAAAATCCTGGTTCAGAAATGGCACTTATGTTGATCACAGATCACCAATAACTGTTTTCAGCCTAGAAAAGGATGATTCTATGATTGTTTAATACTGACTACTTTACTAGTCCTGCTGTCTGAGACTGCAGTTATATGAAAATGACTATAAAGTCATAAAGCAACACAGCACAGCAGATGGACAGTTATAATACATGCACCAAAATGCTCATGGCCCAATTTGTGTGAAATTGGGACTTGCAGTCATTTACTCAGGTCACCCAAACACTTGCTGGAACACAACAGCTCAGGCTTTCATCTCTTTGCTTTATATGCCTTTAGTGAAACTTGGTAACCACTTGAAATATCAGGGCACACTATAGTGAATTCTGAAACATGGAGAGTGAATGGTTGAAAAAAAAAACAGACTTGCATATACTAAGTCTGAAATGGCCATTTCCCAGATTATTCCTATTTCTCCATGGCATGGTAATCTCAGACTTAGAATATATAACTTCAGGATTGCTTTTTTTTTTGGGGGGGGGGGGATTAATCTCCACTTCAGGGTAGCAGGGAACAAAAAATTTTTTAAAGAAGAGTGATGTTTGAGATTTGCACTTTTGCTGGAGTTTTAATCTTTTTTTCCATGAATTGGCACTCAGCAAGGAAGCTTTCTACAATTTCCTCATTTGCTGGCTGCTCACTTTGTATAGGAGTGAGATATTATGGGAGTCTGACCGCTTACAGAAAGAGTGATCATTAACAGTCAGTATAAAATCTTTTTCACTCTTTTTCTGATGCGCAATTACGTCCGGGTAAGACTTATGAAATATGGAGGTTGGATGAACAAAACCTCAGATGAGAGTTGTAGTAGGATTGCCCCCCATCCAACAAAATAAAACAAACAAAAAAATGATATTTTTGTAGTGGCAGAGTTGCTCGTATTCAAATAACTTAAGTATGACTGATGCACGTTTATGTTTATTCATCATTAATGAAGTTTCTTTTTCACCAGACTTTAGTGATCAAAGCAGAAATGATCCATAAAGAAACTCTGGATCCACTGTATGAATATCACGCATCTGCAATTGCAGTTACCCATGATGATTGCTGCTGTGCAAACCAGGTAAGAGACACGTTCTATCATAGGAGTTATGAATGAGACACGGCATTAAAAGAATGGCCTAAAAGTAAAACCTGGTGTACTCTGATTTTGCTGTTGAAGAAGAACATTTGTAAGACAGCATGTCAAGGAATCAAATCTTGTTATGTGGCTTCATAACATTAATTCTAGCCAAGCTACATTCAGACGTCCTGGTCAGAAGAATGTCACTTAGGAATATAAATAAATAAATAAATAAATAAATAAATAAATAAATAAGCCCTACCCAATGTTTTGCATGGTGGTCTGGAATGAGACCGAAATTGAAGAACTAACCAAAAACTGCACTATAGATCAAGTAGTTCAAAACACATCACACCACACTTGTTCTTTGGAAATGGCTATCTGCACTGTGGCAACCTATTGATTTTACAGCACATTTTCAGTAACACATTTTCCTAAATTGTAGAGAATATATTCTCACAATTATCAGAAGTCATTTGTAATGCATGGGCAGTGATAAAAATAACACAGCATCATCACTAAGATTAATGCATGCAGGAAATGACTGTTCTAAGCAAATCATCACTGGTAAGTGTCCTTAACTGTTTTTAAAATAATTTAGGACATTTGTGAAGCAGAGTGGTGTGGAACACAATTTTGCTTTTAATGGACTTAGTGCTATCACAGTACAAAAACATTACAATTCAAAACATTGCAGACAACATTAAGAATAGTCAGTTGTTGGAATAAACCACATACAGACACACACACACACACACACACACACACACACACATGCACACACGCACACACGCACACACACACACACGCACACGCACACGCACACACACACACACATGCACACACACACACACACACACACACACACACACACACACACACACACACACACACACACAACATTTTTGCAGTTGGCAAGTCCCTGTTCTGTCCATATTAGTGCAACTCATACTAACTATGAGGTTGTTAAACAAAATGCTCTCATATACAAATGTTAAGTTACCTCAAATTAAGTATATGACCACTGTTAGAGGATACTTTATCATGTGAAAACAGTGTGCAATGACAGTGTTGTTAGTTAAGCTACATGGTCAACATATAACTAATGCCCACAAAATGACTATAAGACAGAGAGAATGCTCAAGAACTGCTGAAGCTATGAATCGCCATAGCAAGCCCCTACAATATAATGTGCAAATATTGAATTATGATGTGATATAAGTAAAGATACAATATAAAATAAATTGTTTCTTTTCTTCTTACTGAAAGGCTTCAATACTGCAACAGTCATTTTAAATAGAAAAGCGCTGTCTAGACTAGTAAGATGCAAGCAACTTAATCTCAGCAGAATATAAACACACTTAGGACCATTGGAAATACAAGGAAACTAAGTCTTATGACCATTTATGCCTTGCCACTGCCCATCTTTAGAATGTACCTCTTTTTTTTGGGGAGGCCGATGCTAGTCAAGTCAGGGATTTGTGAGTACCCATCCAGTCATCCAAGTCTTGTGTGGGGGAAGGTAACGTATCACACAGCTTTATCTGCAGCCAAAGTCTATTCCAGAGGTGAGGACAGGCACTCCATGATTAGTCTATCTCTCCACTGTGTTACATTTATTTGCTAAGGAAAATTTAGATCCCTGATTCTGGTATTTGTGAAACTATTTGATTTGGGGAGATACAAGAGCTCCATCAAAATTGTCTCTTTTAACGGTATGGAATGCAGTCTTTCTGTTAGCTTAGGAGTTTTAAACCATTTTTTTAAGTTAGGAACTTCTTGGAGTGTTCTAGTTGTTTGATGCGTCTTGTGAGATACATCATAAATAGGGCATTTTATTCAATAATTGACCTAATTAGTACTGAATATAAGGGGACAATGACTTCCATATATGGATGATATTCCTTTGGCCATATGTTGTACTAAGTAGAAGGAATTTCTGACAACTGCTGTTACATGGCAGTTAAAGGAGAGGGAATTATCAACCCAGGATCCAAGGTCTTAAAGAACATTTTCATTTTGGAGTCAGGTGTTGTCTGTGCTGTGTGCTGGGGTAAGAGGTTGTTGCATTGAATTTGAGTTTAGTCTTAATACAGTAGGTATTTATGAATATAAGCTCTTGCTTACATGTCAGAGTGGGACTTAACAATGACTCTGTTTACAGAGGTCTCCAAACTTGGTTAGCTATTAGTCTTGGTTCATGGCCTGGATATCAGAAAATGAGGGAGATAAAACAATAAACAACTAGATAAAAAAAAAATGAAGGTCACAGCTCCAAAGGACTGAAAATACTTTAATTAAATGAACGCTTTCGTTCATCCAACTCCAATGAACTTCTTCACACATATTTACAAACAGTCCACCCCTCCTTATATACAGTTTAAGTCACATGATTTGCTTATTAAAGACAATTACATTCAATTAAAAATGTAAAACAGCACCGCTCTAAAAAATAAGTCAGAAATAGTTATAGTAGTTCAAAAAATGTTCCTGCATCTAACCGACTTTAAAGTGCATATAAATAAGTATTTTACATAACCATTTACGTACCTATAGACGTCTACATTAGCCATGTATTCATAGTGTTCTAAAAAATTAAATTCATGAATGTACTACATTTTTAAGTTTTAATAAGCACATAATAGAGCATTGGTCATTAAGCCCTGGAAAGTTATGGGCATTCAACATCAATTGCCACCACAACTCTTGCCTTTCAAGTAACAGGGACACATGACCTCCTGTAGTGCCCCCCACCACTTGGTCAATTACTCTGAATTGAAAATGGTGCCCTGGACTATCCTGGATACGCCTAGCCATGCCATTATTTTCTTTGTTCTTGTTTGTGCTGTAAATGCGCTCATATATTCTTTCCCTAATTTTACTATCGGTTTTATCGACGTAAAGCCCAGGGCATAATTGACATTTTGCTAAATAGACTACACTCTTAGAATTACAGTCAAACCACCCTGTTCATAGGTTCATAGATTGGTACTAGGCTATAATTTCTAGGGCCTACACAAGCCCAGCCATAACAATTCCCTGGCTATTTCTTCCCACACTATTTACTTCCCTGGACCCGTGTCTAGCAGGGTGACTGACGTGATCCCCATGGTGAATTTCCTTTCTCCCATCCAATCATCAAGTTCCTGTTGAAGAGGGCTAAAGAGGCCCTCTGCTTGACATGTATGGACAGTCTATTCCAGAGTCTGGGGAGTCTCTGGGTCAGAAACCTATCCCTCCAGCATGTTTTGTTCATTGTGATGACAAGGTTTAGATCCTTGGAGCGTGTGGCTCTGAGGGATTGGGATTTCTTTAAGTGTAGCATGTCCAAGAGCTCTTGGTTTGACATGGCCTTGTATGTTAAGCAGAGATTGCCTCTGAGTAGACGATATGCGACAGAGTATAGCTGGAGTTTTATAAGGTGATCAGTGTAGGGCATCTGCTTTAGGCCTGTGATTCTTTTAGTGAGGTATTTCTGCGGCCTTTCCAGTTGTTGCAGATGTCTTGAGAGGTACATACCAAATGGGGCATTGTATTCTATAATGGGTTTAATGAGGGATGAGTACAGTGGGACAATGACCTCCTTTTTTCTGGATGAAAAGCCCTTAGTGATGAGGTGTGCCACATAGAAGGATTTCCTGACTGTTGTGGGGATGTGGTTATCGAAGGTGAGACCACTGTCCACCTGTGTCCCTAAGTCTCTTATCACATTTTTGGTGTTTAGTGTACTGCCACCTATGTGGTAATTCATGGGTACATGTTTTTTCCCAAAGGGGATAACTATACATTTCTTGGCATTGAGCTTGAGCTGTAAGGCCCTTTTGTAGAGTATCCACATCATTTGGGGATTCAATAATGCCTCCCAGTTTTCAGTCATCTGTTAACTTTGTAAGCCAGAGTCCCTTAGTGTTGGCATGTACTTCAGAGAAGTTGATGCCAAACAAGAGCGGTCCCAGGACTGAACCCTGAGGTACTCCACTTGTCACTTGTCTGGAGCTGAATTTGGAATGGGCTACTTTTACAGTGTGGGTTCTGTCTGTTTTTGAATAGTATAGATTCTCAATCATGTAGTCCCTCCTTATATCTATATACCTGCAATAAGGGCAAGCTTCGCATTTTACCATGCCAGGATTCCTGCTATTCATCTTATGCTCCCTTTCTAAAATATTTTTTAAATTAGATTGTTTTTTTATAAATGATCCTAGGTAATATAACTGCTTTCATTCTGAAGTCAATATCTTCCATTAAAATACACCAATTTTTGGTCAAGATATTCCTTATAATTTCCCCATGCAAGGTATAGGTTGTAATCAAACTAACTTCATAGTTATGATTATTACCCCTCTCATCAACCTCTCCAATATTTCCTTCAGAAATGGCTACCCTCTGGTTAGGGTCCCTCAAAATGGGGAAAATTGTTATCCCCTTCTTTTCATTTGTACTTCCTCTATTAGTTGGATATCAGAAAAGTAAATGCTAAACAAAAAAGGGCCAGCACTGACTCCTGTAGGTCTACAGATATATTTCAGATCATCAGATGCTGACCACCAAGTTTAAGTTTGGCAGTTAGCAATTCAGTTATATTATTTCAAGCTTCTGCCATCTTTATTACATAACTGTTATAGGGCATGGTGCATGTAGAAGATATTTAAAAGTAAGAACATCATTGGCAAAAGTTATGTGTTACAGCACCCAGCAGGATAAAGGCACTCTGATAAAACTAAAGAAACAGCTTAGAGGACAAATCAAATCTACCAAAGCCAAATTTGAGGTAAATTTGTGTTCCAAGGTCAAGTACAACCACAAGGCATTCTTTAGCTTTGTCCACAACCTCAATAGCAACACACAGTTGTTTGCAGAGCTCATTGTAAATGGAGCCACCTATACTGAGCCAGAAGATATAGCAAACCAATTGGCCAAAAAAATCAGCTCCAACTTTACCCCTCCCTGCCCCTCAACCTTCCTTCAGGAAATACCATCAAATATAACTCCCTTGCTATCAGTAGGAAACAGGTCCTTAATGCTCTCTCTAAGGGCAAGAACACTGCATCAATGGGCCTGGATATTATCCCAGGATGCCTTCTAAATAGCAAGAAACATGACCTATCAGGTCCTATGGAATTGCTATTTAACTATTGCCTCCAAATAGGCTTCATGTCTCATGAATGGAGAACAGCAACAGTCATTCCTCTGCACAAAGGTGGGCCATCTACAGACCCTGGAAACTAAAGACCCATAAGTCTCATTAATCCCATATGCAAAGCCATGGAAAGAATTATCATGGAAATGTTCAGTGAAATAGGAACCCACCAAGACACTGGACCCAACCCAATTTAGTTTCATCAAGGGCAGGTCATGCCTACTCAACCTGGTGGACTTCTTTGAGAAGGTCACCAAAACAATGGATAAAGGCAAAATGATTCAAACTGTACCATGACTTGGCCAAGGCATTTGACACATTACCCCACTCAGTCATTGTTGACAAACTTAAGAGGTTTGGTACAAACCCTTATGTCACCCAGTGGATAGCCAGCTAGCTCACAGATAGGACACAGGAAGTTAGAATTGGGAAGTCCACCTCTACAAAAAGGCCAGTCACAAGTGAAGTCCCTCAGGGATTGGCCCTGGGACAGCTCCTTTTTGGCATTTACTTCTCTGAAGTCAAGGCCAATGTCATTGGTCTCTGCCTGACTAAATTTGCAGATGATTGCAAATTAGGAACTGTCATTGAATCACCCACCAACACAAATGTTCTCTAGGAAAGGCTGACACAGACAAACAACCAGCGCCAGAGCCATGGAATAAAATCAAATAGCAAGAAATGCATAATAGTATCCTTAAGTCATCCACTCCTGGTAACTATCAAATTGACAACGCACCCTTAAGAGTTGACAGAGCAATTAGGAACTTGAGGACACACATAGACAGTAATCTAGCCTTTGACCATCATATGTCTACAGTAGTGAGGAAATCATTTTATGTTGCACAACTTATAAACAAAGGTATGGCATCTATTTCCAAGGAAGTAATTGTTCCACTGTATTCAGCATTTATCATATCTATCACTGAGTACAATACCCTCTTTGATATGTACCTAACCAGGCATACCCAACAATTGGAATGTCCACAGAGGTTCCTCACAAAAAGAATACAGAGCATAAGTAACATGTCCTTTGCAGACCGCCTCAAGGCCCTATTCCTGTATTCTGTATCTTACAGGCTGCTGAAGGGAGATTTATGCCTTGTGTACAAAGTATTGTCAGACCCCATTCTGATTGTCCTCCTGCATATGCACAAAACCAAGACTACTAGAATTACCCATTCTAAAGGCTTAAACTTTGCCTGTGATATAAATAGGACCTGATGGAGAGGCAGGTATCTATCCCAGAGACCACCCCTTCTCTGGAACAGGCTCCCCATCCATGTGAAACAGAGTTCCTCCCTAACCCAATTGAAGTGGAACTTGGACAATTAGATGGGGAACAGCAAATGTATCCCTGGTTTTGCACCTATGTCTTTAATGGACATGGGCAGCCTGTTAATGGTTCATCTCCCAGACCCCTGCTTACTTACCAAGGGTACCAGAAATTCTTCGAGATTTGGGATGCATGGTTAAGCTTAAAAAGGCCCTTGTGGTCATTAGTCTTGTAAACACCTATGAACCTATAAACTAGTAAAATAGTAGTAAATAAGGAGATGACCAGAAACGTTTGCTGGACAATGGATTTGTGAAAAATCTGGTATGGATCACAGCATCACAGAAGTGAGGAGTGCTGTCACCCAAAACTTGATGGTAGGCAAACAAAATCTAACCCAGGATGGCTGACAGACCTGATCTCAATCAGAAGCATTTCTCTGGGGAGATGTCCATCCAGTTTTTCACCCCAAAAAGGATTGCAGACCATATCTTTAAGAGTGATCATTTCAAGTGGAAATGACTGATTATTATCTCACCCCAACATAAACAACAAACCACAGATTAAGGGATGACAGAAATCATCCCCAACAACTCAGCATCTAGAATGCAGGTGCTGCAGCCTTCTGGATGGAATCCACTTTTAAAAGCACATTTCCAGATCACTGATGTAAGTCTAATGGGTCCACAGTGATGCTATCCTAGGCTCTTGAAAAGGTCCCCTTCTAAGGCAGATTGTACAAATAGGAGAAGTATTTACTTAGTTGGAGAAAAAATGCAGACTGCTTGAAGCATCAAAACTCCTACTGTCAGCAAATGAATTGTTTCTAAGTATAGCAACTATGGCATTTCTTATTATTTTGAGAGATGAAATTAACATTTATATTTGAACATCATAAACTATACTTCAAGGATAGGTGTATTTCAGGCATTATTGACAAACTAACCCATCTAAATGTCAACCACTTTGTTGTTAGGTGGGTTGCAAATTAGCACAATAACCATACACATGCTATCAAAGTGGGTAATTCCACCTCACCCAGCAGACCTGTCACCAGTGGGGTTCCACAAGGGTCAGTACTGGGCCCCCTTTTGTTTGGTACTTACTTCTTGGAAGTTCAGGCCAAAAGAAAGGGCTGTGGCTGACCAAGTTTGCTGACAACTGCAAACTTTGTGCGATCATTGACTCCCCATATGATGTCAGTATACTCAAAGAGGGGCTTACACAGACCAACAATTGGTGCCAAAGCCATGGACTCAAACTAAATAAAAAAAATGCATAATCTTCCCTTTTGTTAAAAGGAATGTCCTTACTAACTACCAAATAAGCAACAATACCTTAAGTATGAATGCTGTAGTGAGGGATTTGGGCACACAAGTAGACTGTGACCTAAACTTTGACCACAATGTGTCCACTGTAGAAGAAAGGCATTCTATGTCAAATATGATATTAGCAAAGGTATAGCCTCAAGAGTAAAAGATGTTATAAGCCCCCATACTCATCTCTTATCAGGCCCATAATTAAGTATAATGACCCCTTTGGTATGTACCGTACCAGGCACCTTCAGCAATTGGAGAAACCCCAGAGATTTTTAACTAAGAAGATTCAGGGTCTTCAGAACATGCCTTACATAGACAGACTGAAGTCTTTGTCACTGTACTCAGTAGCATATGGCCTGCTTAGGGGAGACTTGTGCCTGGCTTACAGAGCAATCTCTGACTCCAACCTGATGAAGTTGCTGAGCATCCATAAGTCAAATGGGACTAGAATTACCCACTCCAGTGACTTAAATCTGGCCTGTGATTTAAATAGGGCATGCTGGAGAGACAAATTCATCTCACAGAGATTCCAACTTCTCTGGAATAGACTACCAATTCATGTTAAGCAGAGCACCTCTATGACTCTGTTCAAAAGGAGCCTTGATGAGAATGGGAAACTGCAAAGTTTCACCGGGAATAGCTCCCACATCCCTCTTGGACATGGACAATCATTACTAATAATAATAATAGGCATTGACTAGACTTTTTCTCTTGAAATATAATGGGTGTAATAGGCTAGGCTTAAAATGACCCTCAAGTCAATAGCCTGGTAATCTCCTATGAACATATGAACCTATTTGGGAATATATCATACATAATAATGGCCCACTGCTTATGCTGTTCTCTTTTCTTAGTTAAAAATGCAGAAGGAAAGGAATGTAGATTATGCACTAACTATGCATGTGCAAATGGTGTGCAAGAGCACACGGGCTATGCCTGTCTGATGATGAAGTACAGCATTAAGGTAACAATCCTTTGTGTTAGGACACCAAACTATGTGCATTTATTCTTACGCAGATTATACATGTCAAAGCAAATACACAATGGTTATCTCTTATTGATTCGTAACTGTATTGCTTACTATATCCAGGTCAGTTTTTTACCTTAAAAATGTCTATTACTCTGATGCTTAGGTCATTTTTGTCATCTGTCTATAATCAGTGCCCGTGTAATAATATTTGGCAGTGACATTTAGCATCTACTTTAGCTCTAGACAATGGCATCACAAGCTTAGAATATTCACCAGATTTTCAGCCAATGGCCTGTGAATCCATATTTGATTAGGTGCAATAAAATGAGCAGATAGCCAGCATTTCGTAAGTTCATTTATTTTTTGATTAACAGCTTTATCAATTTCAGCATTATGGGAGAGCCAGACACGATCCTGGTATACGCAAGGAAGAGAATACAATCCTGTACTGGGTGCCAGCCCATCACATCATGCAAGTGCACACACACACACACACACACACACACACACACACACACACACACACACACACACACACACACACACACACACACACAGTCACACTACCGACACACCGCATGCTGTTTAGATACTCAATAATTGATCTACATCATGTGATACAAAAACCCACACAAACACTGGGTGGATGAGCAGAATCCAGGAAGAAGATACCCCAGCCAAGAGCTTAACTGGATATTTGTGGTACTAAAATATAAACAAATACATGAAAATAAAGGGAAAAAAAATAGTTGCACTCTACAAATCGATGTTACACCATACTGATTGGAAAAACATTCTGATGTACACAAAAGCTGGTTCAAAAGTGATTTCTGTTTTTTATGTCTTTTTATTGCATTATCATACTGGTTGAAAAAAAATATTTCACAAAGCTGAGGCTCCTTATGCAGAAACATTGCTTCATATAGTTTCTAAACTGACATGAGAATTTTTTCATAGTTTTACCACCTGCATATGGTTTTGAAGGACAGGTCCAGCTTGAGCCCTGTGAAAACAAACAATGTTGAGTTTTTTGTTTTTTTTTTTTTGCCTGTTGTATTTGAGGCTTGCTTGAAAATTCATTATTTCAGGAATAGCTAGATCCCCTGGAAAAACCTCTAATATCTCTGGCAGGCTGTGCTCCTTAATTTCCTTTTCCCTATGTAGTCACATTGGACTATGCCTTTTAGATATAACTGCAATATTATTAGTTGCTCACCTTTAAGTTCCTCTTACTGTATTATATCCCGTACTTATTCTCCCTTGGCCTCAATGCGGTTCTTAGACAATATAAAAAGGATCTATCTCAAAATAAATCTTCCTTCACTGCTGTGCAGTGCAAATCCAGTCAAAAATCTTTTTGCAAATGCCTTTACCAGATGCATATGGCAGACTAAATAAATAAACAAACGGCACTAAAAAAATAAGTTTGTTCTCAAGGAAATGCACTGTAATAGCTGAGGTGTAACATGGTAAAACTAAGTACAGTGTCTGTTATGGCACCCAGTGGCCTCAGGTAAGAGATACTGGACAAGCATCGGATGTAGTCACATAACACTTTAATCTTTACAACAACCTAACCAAGAAAGGATAAGTTATTACTAAAAACTACCCTAGGTGCCTCGCCCATTCTACCATCATGACCTTGCAATGGGTCAAAGCTCAAAGGTCAACATTTTTTATAAAGTCAGCCTAAACTCTCTTGTACATTAATCCTTACTCCACTGACCATCAGCCATGAGGTGATCCGAGGAAGACAATTCAGAACAGACTGGGATCTTTATTGTCACACTCACATAAAGATTATAATTATCAAAATATTTAAAATGGTGTCTAAATTACTTTTTCACTCAGATACAATAACCTCTCATTAAAAGTATTTTTGTTTTGCATATTTGAAGCATGCTTGGTTTTCTGATCTTGAGACTAGCAATGTGCTATAAATGTGTGCTAGAGTGTTTGGAAAATGCACTGATAAAATGTTGACATATTAAACAGATTCTGCAGTATACCTCTTATAAGTACTGTATTAAAATAATATAGAGGAATTCATTATTCCTTGGAGGATTGTGGCTCATAATTTTCAAGCCACAGGTACCTAGTGTTAATACAAATTCAAATAAAAAAGCACAGTTATAAATGAGAATACACTATGCTGCTTTATAAATTGGTTTTACATCTGTTTCTCAGCCTTTCTTTCTATTAATTGTATAGTCAACAAAATAGATGCATCACACCACTGCAGGTAGCTTGAATTTAAGACTGGGTGACTGAAGTAAAAACTATTGAGAATTCCCGGTTCTTTTCACACAGAATCAACTATGTTGCCGTGTACTGCACCTCTGGGTAAAGTAGCAATGCAGACAGACTCAGAGAAAGTAATAATTGGTTTCTTTATAAGCCTTAAATGAAGTTTAATACACCCTGCATATAATTTATCATAACTGGTATGTATTATGATGGATGGAAGATATCTTCTGGAGTTACTGGGCAACTTAGATAACAGAACACATTGCCTAACTTATAAAACCCATGGTAGATGAAATAAAAGCCTTCCACCTTTTGATCACTGTGTGAAAAGCACAGATACATCAAGTGACTAAATCATCATTCTGATCACTTATTTAATTGATACATACCAAGAAAATAAGTAATCTACATCTTGCTCTATACATTTAGACACTGTTTTGTGTTTTTGTTTGCATTCATTTTATCCCCACAGTATATATATTATTAGGGAACTGCAGAAATGTTTAAGGTCAAACCAAGGACTGATAGGATTCTGATACCTGCACTTCTTGTAGTGAGTTCTTACTTATAACTGTAGAAAAATCCTCAGCTACAAGTCTGTACTCTACTTTTACTACTTCCTCTACTATTTAACCATTGATTTTCTTCTAGAACATTCATCTTTATGTTTGTATGAACTATTTTTACTGTTTCAATTGTATTTACTCTTAGTAAAACATATTAATCAGTAGGTAAGAGCCACATAGCTTTTCTAGTGGGCTTCTAGTAGTATTTAAAGGTCTAGGGTCTATTTGAGTAAGTTTCCTGAAGTTGACTGAAGCAGTAACTCCAGACTCACATTGTATAAAATTGGAGCTACTGGATATGAAGCTGGCTAGAAGGGACAAAGTAAATAATTAAATGCATTTTCCTCACTTAGTGTGTGTGTGTATGTGTGTGTGTGGGGGGGCTGCACCCCACCTGTACCTCGTATAATAAGCCTACTCCACACTTGCAGTACCTTTAGGAAAGAAAATAGTTTGCAAATACCTTCCCCCCGTCCTCATGTATAGCAACCGTAAAAATGGAATATAATTGTGCAGCAGTTTTGGGAGAAGTTTTTTAGTTTTACCACCTGCTATCCTGCAAAAGTTATGGATTTAGATTTTTTTTTTTGTTTATTTGGTCAGTTCCATATTTGGTTTGCTGTGCTTCAGAATTTACTGCTTTGTCCGCCTTTAGTAAATTCATTTTGTCTGCTGTTACACTGCTTTTTTTCTGCATCATTCTTTTTGATGGCCATTCCATGATTCTAACTTCTATTAAGTGAAAAAGTCTTTCTAAAGTTAAATTGAAAATGTGCTATTACATCTTGAGTAAATAGTTCCGAGATCAAGGGCGAATGTTATAGAAAATTGGCATGAGAGGGCAAATAAAGAATGTGGGACTGTCAGCATGCATATAAGAAAGCATATTTATACAGCCGAGCTGTGCACATTATTAATGTAAGTGTAACTGTTCAGTGACTTTGTTATATACAGAAGTAAACCTGTTTATTACACTTATAAACATTAAAAGAAAAAAAAGGCAGAGGGATGTTAGGCACAGCCGTACTCACAGCAAGTGTCCCTGGGTACATCCCCGGTCAATGACAAACTAGTACAGCACTGCAGCATCCTTCATTGGCTCCATTATTCATTTAAAATGTATCTAGTAATGAGACTCAAAACAATGAATGTCATACATCTCTCCCTCAGACCTCAAAGGCAGGCCTGTATTTTCTAACTTGTCTAATTAGTGCATTCATGCATTTTTCTAGATGTAACACAGAAAATATACAGCATCATTGTCAGGCAATTTTACAAAGAGAGTGAGAGGAAAGACTTCCCTCAAGTTCTGCCGCACACATACAAGTTATTAGAATTAAACTCACAGATCTAGTCTTTAAAGAAAAGTTAAATATTATAAGTGTAAGGGGATTTTAATTGCACAGTGGTAAATGATAAAACTATACTTTGCAGCACTGGGACAAGTACAGTGTGTTTAACTAAAGCAGCAATAGTATACATTTCTTTGCAGCGTAATCTTTATACAGTGTTATAGTAAAGTAATCCTTCAATAAATCATGGAACATTCAACATCTAAAGCTGGCACTATATCCTTCTGGGGGTCACACTGTAGATGCAGGCAATGTAACAACAACACTGACTGAAGTGTTGCTACCTATTTTTGTTATACTATATATGCTCGTGTGTGTGTGTGTGTGTGTGTGTGTGTGTGTGTGTGTGTGTGTGTGTGTGTGTGTGTGTGTGTGTGTGTGTGTGTGTGTGTGTGTGTGTGTGTGTGTGTGTCTATACACTTGAATGGGACCTTGTGTGTATGCATGCATGTGAGATTTCCTTCAAGGCATATGTAGGTGCATAGATCCCTATAATGCATCTTGACTCAAACATTTTGCATATGTCTTCTCTATTCTGTGCGAGGGTGCTCTCTGCTCTCTGCTCTCTGCAGGAATAACTTTAATCAAAGCTCACTTTAAGTGACCCACAGGACATCCCAGGTAGATGCCATGAATTACTGTGCTGGTTTATAATACAGCGATAGAGACAATTCCTTTCCTTGCACTTACTGTCCAGCTTGTAAGAAAATTAAAATCTGAAAGCCTTGTATGTATAATTAATAGGCAACATGCTGAATTAAATGCAGTATGATAGCTGTGCAAAATGGCATAATTACTATAATGAAGCTATTATGAGTTTTACCATCCATTTTGGCGTGCATGGAATGAAGTAAGTAATGCTGAAGCTTAACTTTGCCCTTGGGATTTTCTACTGGTTATTACATTTTCTAAGCAATACAATGCTTTATATATCCTAGGTTTAGTAATTACGATTTAAAATTATATATGCATGACATATTGCATTATTATGTTCCCTTTCAGAATTTCAGGTCTCAGGGCAAACATCACTTTCAAGCCATGTTTTTTCTAAGTGCAGATTGCTTTGCCCTATATGTAACCATTATGCTGGGTCATATTGCAGTGTTTTTTTCTGTGTGATTCTCCAGTAACTATTTCAATGAAATGCCATCTCAGTGAGTTCATCCTTCAATGAAATGGCACAAAATGTTTTATAAAGCTATAGCTTACATACACTCACACATTTCTTCTTAAGATGGTTTGCTTGATTTTAAAAATCATAACCAAATATTGCTCTGTAAGGTTTAACTGTATGAACTGTATCCATTAGATTAAATCTTGTGTAGTGGTGTTTACATTAGTTATCTTAATACTTTTTAATACAGATTATATATTTAGCACATAATGAGGAATTAAAACTCTACAATTTGCATGAGACTGACTTGACTGACTGTCTGTGCTCCAGGACAAGATTTAATTATAGTAATTGGATAATTATAAACAAAAATAAAACTACAACACTTCTGGTAATTCTTGAGCACAGCTGATTACACTGTAAAACATTCAATATGCTGTCATTTGGTTTAAATTTCAATGCTGTAATTTAGTTTAGGAGGATCTCCAGGTATCCATTTTCTCTACAAGATGATATACATTACTAGGATATGGATAGTTTCATTGTCCAGATAAAAGGTGAATTTGACAGCAGCTGATCTTGTCAACTTTTAGATATGATATATGAAGGCATTGTTAAGTTTTTATTTTTTTCTGCTATGCAGGTGTTATCAAGGTGACTTTATCTTCATAATATTCACCTCTAGCTTTAGTTCAGATATGCATTCAGTGCGTGTCTGTACTGAGGTGGTTTACACTGACAAAACTGAATAAAGACAAGTCACTTGATAAGATATCAAACAGCTTTCTGAATGCTAAATTCTTTTTTTTTTTTTTTTTTTTTTGCATACCCGGAAAACCTTTATTTGTGTACTATACAATAATGTATGCCATTACTTACAGCACTTAAAGTCTGAAATATGTAATCTGCAAGGCCCACACAAATCAGTAGATGCAAGCAATGTGGATATATAACATACTATGCTGTCCAGGCCAAGGCCTTCAATTAGTACAACAGTAGACAAAGGATTTGCCTTCAAGATAGGTAACAATAAACAATTACTGATGTATTTCAACCGCCTCCAATTACACTGTGTAGATTAAGCCCTAGGGGGGAATCTGAATGCTAAATTCTAAAGGGAATGACAACCAAGTCTTAGACATCAAACAGCTGACTGAAAGCTAAATTCTAAAGTCTTGATATGAACTGACAGAGATGCCAATCTGCAAGTCACTAACATCACTAATCTGCAGGTAAAGTGTCACTGTACATCAGTAAAATGAGTTGTTTGGAAAATTGGCACGTCTCATTATGGAACAGATGGCATGCATTATTACATTTATCATTAGACTGTAGATGGCATAGAGAACTATATCTCCTATTAAGGTGTACATGGCATGGAGTATGGTGGTTTCTGTTAGGGTGTATGCGGCATGGAGAGTGGTGGTTCCATCAGGGGTATACGTGCCATGGAATAGCATGGTTGCTTTTGGGGTAAACACTAAGCAGCATGATTTCTGTTGGAATGCAGATGGCATGGGGCATTGTGGTCTTATTACAGTATAGATGTCCTGGCATGTTATTGAGAGATAGAAGGTGTAGAGAAGCATGACTCACATTACAGTATAGATGTCCTGGCATGTTATTGAGCGATAGAAGGTGTAGAGAAGCATGACTCACATTACAGTATAGATGTCCTGGCATGTTATTGAGAGATAGAAGGTGTGGAGTAGCATGACTCACATTACAGTATAGATGTCCTGGCATGTTATTGAGAGATAGAAGGTGTAGAGAAGCATGACTCACATTACAGTATAGATGTCCTGGCATGTTATTGAGAGATAGAAGGTGTAGAGAAGCATGACTCACATTACAGTATAGATTCCGCAGCTCCTGTAAGAGTGTCGGTAGTATCATGCATTTCATTAGTATGACACATGTCGGTAGTATCATGCATTTCATTAGTATGACACATGTTGGTAGTATCATGCATTTCATTAGCATGACACATAGAATCTTGGCTGTCATTAAAGATCCCAAAGCACACCATAATCCCAGTGAAGGCATAGATGGCATGGAGAACCTTAGTTTTTATTATGCCATATGCCACAAACTGCTGTGATCCCCATTAGTATACACATGGAATAGACTAACATGATTTAGTTAAGGCATAGATGGCATGGAGCACCATGCTTCTGTTAGAGTACAGATGGCATGCAGCACCGCACTCCTGTCAGAGTACACATGGCATGGAACACTGCGTTCCTGTTAGAGTACAGATGACATGGGCATAGAACACTGTGTTCCTGTCAGAGTACAGATGACATGGAGCACCATGCTTCTGTTAGAGTACAGATGACATGGAGCACCATACTTCTGAGTACAGATGACATGGAGCACCATACCTCTGTTAGAGTACAGATGACATGGGCATGGAACACCGTGTTCCTGTTAGAGTATAGATGGCATGGAGCACCACACTCCTGTTAGAGTACAGATGACATGGAGCACCATGCTTCTGTTAGAGTACAGATGACATGGAGCACCATGCTTCTGTTATAGTACAGATGGCATGGAGTACCACACTCCTGTTAAAGTACAGATGACATGGAGCACCATGCTTCTGTTAGGGTACAGATGACATGGAGACCCAAGGTTCACATTAGGGTACAGCTGATGTGGAGGACGATGTTTTTCATTATGGTTTGTAAGGAATGACACCCCTTGCTTTCCAACAGTGCATATATGTCAAAAAGCACCATGCTAGGAAATAGATGGCATGGGCTGCCACAACTTGCATTAGGGCATAGATAGTATAGAACACTATACTTCTTATTGGCATAGAAAACAACCTGCATCATGATTTCTATTAGGGTGTACATAATATACCATACTATAATTTCCATTCAGGCATATGTGGCATGCAGGGCCATGTTTTTCATTAGGGTGCAGACAGATTAAACAGTAAGCTTCCCATTAGGTTATGGATGGCATGCAGCTCCATGTTTTCCATTGGGATGTAGATAGCATAATATGCTATACTTCCCATGAGGACAAAGAGTACAGAGCAACAGCATGATTAGCATTTGGATGTGGACAGTAAGAAGGCATGAGAGTATTTAAAGTGCACTATAAGGTGTGTGAAAATGGTAGCATGAAGGTCTTTGTTGAGACAAGTATGCTATCACTAAGATTATATCGGTAGGATGTCGTATTTTTCTTTTTTGCGGCTGGTGTGTAACATTCTGATTTTAGCAACAGCTGACCTTCAGCACATGGTCAAAGCAGTAGGAGAGTAACATGTTGACTGGAATGTAGAAAGGACTAATGGGCCGACTTAATGAAAAGTATGTAGATGATATTACAGCACTGTTTGAACAGCATAGACTAGAAGATGGCAGCTGTGATGTTAGTTATAGGAGTCTGGCATGCTGCAATTTATTTATTTATTTATTTATATGCTATTTGGAGACGAGTTAAGTGGGTTGGTTAGTTGACACTTTTCCACCACAACCCAGGCTCATATAAGCAAGTGGAATACTGATCAGCTCAGCAACAGTAGTAAAACAAACAATGTATCAAATTCCAAACGATAAACAAACAAGAAACATACAAAATGAGTGCAAATTAAGAGAAGTAGTTTTCCACTGTCAATAGAAAAAATGTGAATGGCATCTTCAAAAAAATGTTCATGGCTGTGAGTGCATAAAACGTGTGTGGTATATGGAGTATTGTGATTGCATTCTGAAACTTGGAAGAAGACTTATACGGTTATCATCTTGTCTTTGATCATAAGCAAGTTTGATATATCATATGTTCAATATAATACATGTGCTCTCAAGTTGAATTTGTTGATATCCATTTATTGAACATTTAACAACTTAGTTAAGATCAAAGATCTGATAATGCTTTACTGCATCATGCACAGTGGCTTAGTGGTTAGGGTTTCTGTTTCACAGCTCAGATCTCTGGGGTTCCATTTACAGTGTTACATCTGAAATTTCTTTGCTACGTTTGTCATTTTCTTTCAGTAATCTCACTTTTTCTCACTGGTTAAATGGCTATATTGATTGACAGAATTGCAAACACGAGCACGCACACACACACACACACACACACACACACACACACACACACACACACACACACACACACACACATGCCTACCTATATCTATATTTATATCTATTGTTATATCTACAGATAAATAATTAAATAGATCAATAGATAGATGGATAGAAAGACAGATTATGGTCCATTCATGGCAGAAAACATGCCAAAATAGACTACTTAGTAAAATTAAATATTTGATTTTTTGATAGGTAGCACTGTTTCATATTAGGATGAGAACTGTCGATGAGTGCTATTCTGTCTGGAAAGGTCAGCAATGCTTTATGGTCCATCCACTGCAAAATGCCTATTCTTTACAATTGTAAATATACTTCGGGAGCTTGAACAGCTGAATGTCTGGGCAACCAAAGAATGAATACCTTTCTTGAGTATAGATGGCATGACATTGTCTCATATGGGTTGTGAGGATGCAGGAGTGCAAAGAGCTAACATCTTCCATGCTAGCCTAATTTTTGAGTATATTTTATTACCTAGGAAAATCTCTGTATGACCCAGTCATTGAAATGCTTGGCAGTAACTAAGGAATAACTCTGAATCTACTGGGTATAACTTTTAAGAAATTACTGGCACACTTATGTTACTAAAGTTGCAAGCCAGTTTTTCTGTGTGTGTGTGTGTGTGTGTGTGTGTGTGTGTGTGTGTGTGTGTGTGTGTGTGTGTGTGTGTGTGTGTGTGTGTGTGTATGTATGCATAGCTTGTACATGAGACTCAAAAAAGATGAGATCAGCATTTTGTGATGAATAGTACTTCTTTAAATGCTATCAAATCATATAACCTGTCATCCCCCCAGCCGCACCACACACACACACACACACACACACACACACACACACACACACACACACACACACAAACACACACACAGTCTGCAAAACAAATGTTGTTCTTCCACTTTATAGAACTATATCATATTACTTTCTGCTGAGCTGTTTAATGAAGCATGATTTCTACTGAGGGATGACATTTTGTGTGCCTTACTGATTATAAGCCTTGCGTAAGTCTAACCTTGCATTATGACTGCAGTTATCTCTCTTGGCAACGATCCCAGTATTTGATGCAGCTGATATATCCTTTGTTCTTCATTTCATGATTCTTTTTAAAGACTCTGGAGATACAATTCTCACTTGGTGATTGAAAGAAATGGTGACCTATTTCAGAGTGTGTTTATGTGCAGACATTTGAGTATCCTGGCAGTCAGCCATAACTGCTCGCTCAGTAATATAAAATGTTATCTAAGAGAGCTGTGGACAGTGCACTACAAACTGAGAAAATGCGTATTTTAGATACATTTTAGCACCTACTTGCTTCTGCAGCAGTCTTGCCTGGGCAGCACAGAGAAGAGAAGTTAAACTAAATAACATCCACAGTCTTCAGAAGTGAAATGGGTTATAAGTTTGAGACATTACTCTGATTACCATATGGGGTCCAAATTCTAACTGTAGAAGCAATAACAGTAGTGGGCGCTTTTGGGTTTCTTTCTAGCTGCTATTTTTGTTTCAGTAGTTAGGAACTTTTCACTTAAATAAGTCATCAGAAAGCAAAGACAATGTTTAAATGAGAGCTTGTGACAGTTAAGACAATATGTAGGAGGGAACAATTTTCAACGCATTTTAAAATTCTCAGAACGGAAGCTTTGTAAAAGACCAATTCTTGTTGCCTCAGACATATCAAGTCAAATAAATGTCATCTATAAAACACATATTTTGGCAAGTTCCCATTTAGAGACAGAAATATGTCAAAGGAATACTATAAATAATGTAGTTCAGTATGCCTAGATAAACAAAACTTTTTTTTTTTTTTAGTCAGAAAGTCAGCATTTCAGAAGAACCTGTAAACCCAGTGTCAATAATCTGAGAAGAAAGAGAGTTATGTAGTGCTTTGAATATATGATAGTTTCCATGAGATATTCATGAGGTCTAGCATACTCCGTTTATGGTCTCTCTAAAGTTATGCAGACAGTATCTCTCTGCAGCTTAACCTAGTTGTAGCCCCATCTCTTAAAGTGAGACATGGCGTGGAATTCATAGTCATTACATGGACGAGTTAAGTCTATCCTCTGTCTCAGGATAAGCACAGCTGTGCCAAAATTCATAAAGGCCACTTATACTAAGGTGTGATGATTACGGATAAGTTTAAGTGAATGAATGCATAATGAGATGTAAATGAAAAATGATGTAACCTAGTATTTGCTAATAAAGTGTTCTCTTGCCTAATTGCAATTCATAGTAAACTTTTCCCACTTTTTAGTGCAATCTGTGGATACATTATATAAAGGTAATTCTTGCCGATCCTATCTACTTTACAGTTCAAGAGAATACTGTCAGCTGCTGCTAGCCTTGTTATTTCCTGATGTGAGCTGCTTTTGACAAAACTGCTTGAGCACAGCAGCACTCACCAAACAAGAAGACAGACATCCCATCGTCTACCCATTATCTGCTCTGAACATAGCGAGTATCTCCTGTGGATGGATGTCTGCCTTCTTATTTGGTGAGTGTTGCTGGGCTCAAGCAGTTTTGGCTCAGCCAGGAAAAGCAGCTCACACCAGGGTCTTAGTGAGTATCTATGACCACCATAGTGGTACTGGAGGAATGCAAGGATATCCTATCACTGTGGAAACTAACATATGTTTTGCCCTCACTATACTTACCACAGGGACCTTTGAGACAGACTGGAGACACATTAGGGTCTCACAGGCTTCTGTCTCAAGGATATTGCAGCAGTTCTTAGATGTACTGTTGGCACATGTGGATAAGTCTATCTATTTCTCAGTGTCACTCAGGACTGAGCCAAGATTGTACATGCTTTTTATGGGGTGGCAAGTTTCCCTGAGGTAGTCACTGCAACAGATTGCCATGTTGTAATTAGGGTCCTTTCTGGTCCACAGGATAAGTGGTACTGCAGTAGAGATGGGTTTCATTCCATCAATTCCTGGATAGTGTGGGATGCATGGGGGTGCATCACCAATGTCTCTGCTCAGCATCCTGGCAGTGCACATGATTCCCATATCTGGCACAGTAGCTCACTCTGCCACCTCTTCCTGCATGGTAAGGTGTCCAGTGGTCTCCCTTTTCTTCTCTCTCTCTCTCTCTCTCTCTCTTTCTCTCGTTGTTTTCTCTTTCAGGTGATGTTGGAGATCTACTGTCTCATTACGCCAGTAAGAAATGTAGGTGGAACTGTAGATGACACCTACAACACATCCCCTTCCCAGCCCCATATTATCATTGAGTGGGTCTTCGGCCTCCTGAATAGTTATTTTCAGTGTCTGAATGAGTCTATGTGTACTCTAAAGCATGACCCATGTACTGCATGCAGGATGTTTACTGCATGTTGCTTTCTGCACAACATGATTATGTGACAGTCTGGTGGTGAAGTGACCCATGCTGTCACTGCAGCTCTGAGTTCCAGTCTCAGTACGACTAAAGATGACCAGCTAGTAGCAGTAGTAAGAGCCCCAATGCATCAGGCTCATGCACAACATATGGCTACACAGGTTAAGAGTTTCTAGTTCAAAACTATGTACTATGAGATTCAGGTTAGTGTTTCCCTTCTCGTAAAAAACACATGAGTATAACTGATTCATGTAGTGATATCTGTGGGCTATGCTATGCGGTGCATGGCCTGCTCTCACTGTTCATCTGACATTCTGTCTCATCTTTAAATTATTATTATTATTTATTTTATTTCTGAACAGTTACTGATATTATACTGTTTGTAAAAGTCATGCCTCAGTGCTCCGTCTCCTGTACAGTGGTGTCATAAAGCATCATATAACTAATAATCACATTTAACTGTTTAGTACAATAAATTCTAGTAACATGGTTTACCTAATTATGCACAAACTGAATGTCCTCAAGTGGTTCAATTAGTAAAAACTGTTAATTCAGTATTTAACACAAGTTCACACATTGCAATTCAATGAAAACCTATCATGTTGTTTTTTACATTATATAATGTTTTATCAGTTTAAAGTATGCTGCCGGTTGAGGTACTGCACATCAGATTATTTTATTTTGCCATACAAAATCATTTGTGACTTCAGAGACAAAAAATATCATAATTAGTGCAATGGTGAGGGTGAGTAGAAGCAGTGTTTGTTTATATGTCAGGGCACTCATTTTAGTCTGCACTTTTCTCATTACTCGGTTTCCATGAAAACTTGGGTATTACTACTTTTAAGTTGTAGGATAACTGGTAATGTGTAACACGTTTGTGTTAATGATTGCCATCATATGTTATGCCATAGAAATTTCTTTTCACAGTTCCATGAAGTTATAAACAGTACCATTACCCCATTGTCCCCCGGGCCACCACTGAAAATGAGCTCTCGCCAAGTTGGACTATCCCGGTAAACAAATGTTAAATAAATAAAATAAATAAATTACAGCAATGAAGTGCATATAGTTAAAAAGTGTACTAAGCACCCCTTTTGTTGCTTTTTAATAACTTATTCCCTTCCAAGTTAAACATTGACCTATGTCTGTGAAGGTCAAATGTGAAATAACAGAAATTTCCCACTTGAATCACTGTAGGTCAGGGTCAAATGTGTGATATATATATATAGTGTAGTTTTATGTATGGAGCTTTTCTCCCCGGGCCTCTACTGAAAATGGACATATATCCAGCTAGACTAGCCCGGTAAACAAATGTAAAATAAATAAAATAAATAAAATAAAATATATATATATATATATATATATATATATATATATATATATATATATATATATCCTAAAGGTAGGGTAGGTGATAGTGGAAGTGATTTTAAAGAGGGGCTGTCATGAAAGCTTGATGGAGAGTTGGTCCTGATCTATTTGTTGAAGGTGATCGTGCAAACACTGATATGGTAGTGCTGCAGGACCATGATCAAGACCTCAAATAAGAGGGTCTGTTAGGTGTAGATAAACTCTGATGTGGCCTACATGAAATCTGTTCCACTTGTTCTGCTTGACTAATTATAGTACTTTCTTTAGAACCACTTGTAGCCTCCTGTGATTTGCCCCCATGTGTCCAAGCAGTACCCCATCTCTTCCCCTAACAATACTGACTCCTGTTTTAGTCTGGTAAGTACTAACTAGTATATGAATGTATGAATGGAGGTGGCTGCCAATGCTTGGTGTGTTACCATATTATGCATCACTGGGATCATGGCTATGAATGGAGGTGACTACCGATGCTTGGTGTGTTACCATGCAATGCATCACTGTGATCATGGTTATGAATGGAAGTGACAACCAATGCTTGGTGTGTTACTATGCTATGCATCACTGTGATCATGGTTATGAATGGAGGTGACTACCGATACTTGGTGTGTTACCATGCTATGCATCACTGGGATCATGGCTATGAATGGAGGTAACTACCAATGCTTGGTGTGTTACCATGCTATGCATCACTGGGATCATGGCTATGAATGGAGGTAACTACCGATGCTTGGTCTGTTACCATGCTATGCATCACTGGGATCATGGCTATGAATGGAGGTAACTACCAATGTTTGGTGTGTTACCATACTGTGCATCACTAGGGTCATGGCTATGAATGGAGGTAACTACCGATGCTTGGTGTGTTACCATGCTATGCATCACTGGGATCATGGCTATGAATGGAGGTAACTACCAATGCTTGGTCTATTACCATGCTATGCATCACTGGGATCATGGCTATGAATGGAGGTAACTACTGATGCTTGGTCTGTTACCATGCTACGCATCACTGTGATCATGGCTATGAATGGAGGTAACTACCGATGCTTGGTGTGTTACCATGCTATGCATCACTGGGATCATGGCTATGAATGGAGGTAACTACCGATGCTTGGTCTGTTACCATGCTATGCATCACTGGGATCATGGCTATGAATGCAGAATGCTACCGATGCTTGGTGTGTTACCATGCTATGCATCACCGGGATCATGGCTATGAATGGAGGTGACTACCAATGTTTGGTGTGTTACCATACTGTGCATCACTGGGATCATGTCTATGAATGCAGATGGCTACCGATGCTTTGTGTGTTAACATGCTATGCATCACTGGGATCATGGCGTCATCCCTACTCTCTGCCATTCCCAGGAAGTGCTGGAAATTCTCACACAGACTCTGGAATATTCTTACCATTTCCAGCTGGCTTTCTGTGCCAGTGTCATGGCACATGTGCTGTTGGTCAGCAAATGCTTTATGTGTTTCTAGGGATAGCTAAACAAATTCAAGTACTTAGCTTCCCTTTGTAAAGGTGCCACTGTGGATACTATTACCTCTGAATGTCTGCCATCATCCTGAAAGTGATCATCTGATTTTGGAGATACTGGGGTAGAGGTGCATAAGTTTACTGCCTTTACAAGTGTGAGTGTAATGCCAGCTTGTGCTTGATTTTGTGATGTACTGTCACTTCCTGCAGAGTTACTACCATGTTGTTGGGCGTGAGATCCTGACATTAAACTTCAGGACTACCTGCCACTTTCCTCAGGCTGCATCACAAATATAACTGTGTTATCATCATAATCATCTTCAACTGCCATTCTGCAGCTGACATCCTCCAGATTTATTGGTATAGTGGAACTGTTTGCTTCTACTACTGGACCTATAAAAAAATATTTGAAAACATTACTAATAAAGAAATAACATATTCTACAATATGCTTACTAAGGAGGTGTGGGAGACAATTACCATGCACACTGTTTCCATTGTCATTCTATACAGATGTAGAAGGTTCATCCATTAATAGAAATTGTCATGCATTTGATGTAATCATTCCTTGTCAGTACTCAGTTCTGTATAGAAATATGTTACTGCTTTTAAACCAATATTCCTGAGCAGACAGTTGTTGCTGTAGACATTGGTAGTAGGCAATGTCCACACCACCTAGGATTATTCCAGTGTCATCATCTTCTGTGTCATAGTCATCCCCACAGATGGAGAGGAGGCATTACTCAACTATGTTAATGGAACAATTTTAAGAGTCTTCCCCCAGCACTGGTACAGGCAATTGCATTCTACCTTGCCTTGCTTGTAGCACATCCTACCATATCATTTATTCTCTTCCCACACTGTGTTAATGCACGGTTTCTGCCACCCACTGTATCAATGTCCAGAACAACTTGATTCCAGGTTTTTTTCCTCTCAGCTTGTTTGGGTCCCCTTTACCAAACAGACATTTTTCAAATGTACTAAAGGCTGCCATGAGGATATGATTTTCCTCATGGCTGAACGTTTCATTTCTCTGTTTGTTCCTTTGTTTTGAACCATTACTATACATGAAAAAAGGCCACAGTAATGCACAAAAAACTTTTGATGTAATCATCAATCTACGCAACACTGACAATACTTGCCTGCCATCCTCCTATAAAAATTAGGCAATGCAAGCACCATAATTTTATACACAAGCAAAATCTCAGTCCATCCAAGTAAAGTGGTGCTATATTACTGTCTCAGTACCATTAAAACATTTACAACAGTAAAGCGATCACTTTGTTAACAGATTCACCCTTCTCCTAGACCCTACCATTTTCATGTATTCATAACACCGTTCATTTTCATTGGTCAGTAACACATACACATCTACAAGTAAGGGCACATGTATGTCCATCCAACAACACATCCTTACCATTTCAGTACTTCACAACTAAAATACATATATATGCACAATCACAACATGACACTAAAGTAAGTCATTTTTCTAAGTGATCATTAATCATTTCCACTACTGCTGTAATGATTTCCCCCTTAACAATGGCAGTTTTACACTATTCCCTAAAGCCATGATAATATGCCCATCATATCAGAAAATAAACATCTCATCAAGATAACTCCCTAATTTTACATCATTGTGAAGTATTTCATATTAAATTTCAATCCTTTTATTTCTTTCTTACTTTAAGAAGTCCGCAGTGTCCTGTCATTTGCTACCTTAAGTGGAGTAATTACAACTTAATATGTAGGAGTTAAACTATTTTACTTAAATTCAGGTCTGTTTACGTGTTTTGTAATGCAGATTAGGCCCTTTTATGTTTATCTGTTTGAATCACAGTAATATGTGAATGTATATGGCCACTTATGCATGTAAATTGCTCTCTGCTGCTCATGAATGCCCCTTCGGTTTCAAAAAATGCAGGTCAGACAGCAGCAGAGTCTGCAGCACTCTTCAGTTGTCCCCAGCATGCTGCAGAAATGTGCTAACGGCCTCAGATATGCTCAAAGCTGAATATATTTAAAAAACAAAATGGAGTCATATGTATTACAGTCTACAGAACTATGAAGTGTAATCTCTGCCAATCTAACATCATCTAACAAACCTTCTCACCTCATACCACTCAATATTTAATAAAAGCTGGTAATCACATGCATAGAAATATGTATTTCTGTAACCCCCCTCAACAAAAATGCTTCTCTTCTTCATAAATGAGAGTCTCTGCCCCTCTAACATCAATTGGCACACCCTATCACCTCAGACCATTCAACAGTTGATAAAAGGTGGTAATTGTACACATAGGAATATTTATTTCTTCAAAGTCTCCCCCCCCAAAAAAAGAAAATTACTGCTGCTCTACTGCATGAATAAATAACATTCAGGTGTAATGCTCCAAAAAGGTAGCTAAGGAAATGCCCAACAATTGTAATACGCAGAAAAATGATAACTGTATATTTTTTTAACCACCATATAAATAAAATGCAAATGTATTTATTTAAAAAACATGTATGTGACAAATCAGTTTTGGTTAAACCAAACTGGCCAATAATAAGAGTACCCAGTCTAATGCCCCTGCTGGTTAACCAGACAAGTGGTTCTAAACCTGTTCACACTTGCTTCATACTGGTTCATTCTGGTTCTGACATTTTGAACAGTGGCAACACCTGTGAAGTGCAAGAGACTGTACTCCAAGCTAGTCAAAAAAGGAGACCCTGATAATGGTCCACCTCCTTATGGAGGTGAATCAGGATAAGATCCATGTCTGCACAAGAACAAGTACGTGAAAAGAGGTTAACATCTGGCAAGAGTGGGGTAAGTACCTGTCATCCCTCACAGGGATCACCAACTCTAGCCAATAGTGCCACCACAGGTATGCCGATCTACAGAAGCATAGGCTCGACCAGCTGGATGACAAGGTTGACCAGGTATATGCAAAAATATCAGGGTTCTATAGTAAGTATTATTATTATTATTATTATTATTATTATTATTATTATCATTCATAGGTTCATAGGTAGGTACTAGGCTATTGGCCCTAGGGCCTATGT
Organism: Protopterus annectens; assembly: GCF_019279795.1. Classification (NCBI taxonomy): domain Eukaryota; kingdom Metazoa; phylum Chordata; order Ceratodontiformes; family Protopteridae; genus Protopterus; species Protopterus annectens. The sequence goes on along the minus strand of NC_056744.1, from coordinate 77,691,301 downwards.
AAGCCTAGCCAAAAAAGTACCCTGGCTTTCACCACCCAAGAAAATTATTTTCCTGTGCCCCTGTCGAGCAGAGCCACAGAACAGATTCCTGGGGTGAATTTCCTATTTCCCATCCAATCATCAAGATTTTCCTTGAAGAGTGCTAATGAGGACCTCTGTTTGACATAGATAGGTAGTCTGTTCCAGAGTATGGGAAGTCTCTGGGACAGGAATCTATCCCTCCAGCATGTTCTGTTTATTGTGGTGACACGGTTTAAGTCCCTACAGCGTGCAGCTCGGAGGGATTGAGATTTCTTTAAGTGGAGCATGTCCAACAGCTCTGGATTTGACATAGCTTTGTATGCTAGGCAGAGATCACCTCTGAGTAGGCGATATGCGACGGAGTAAAGCTGGAGTTTTTTGAGACGGTCTGCGTAGGGCATCTGTTTGAGGCCGGTAATCCTCTTTGTGAGGTATTTCTGTGGCCTTTCCAGTTGTTGTAGATGTCTTGTGAGGTACATACCAAAAGGGGCATTGTACTCTATAATGGGTCTAATGAGTGATGAGTAGAGGGGAACAATGACCTCTTTTTTTTTAGATGAGAAACCTTTTGTGATGAGGTGTGCCATGTAGAAGGATTTCCTGACCACTGTGGCGATGTGATTATCAAAGGAGAGACTACTGTCCACCTGTGTCCCAAGGTCTCTTCTCAGACTTTCGGTGTTAAGTAGACTACTACCTATGTGGTAGTTCATGGGTACACAGTTTTTCTTTGACACCAGGCATCTGTCTCAGAGAGGCCCTTTTGTAGGATGTTGACATCTTTAGGAGTTTCAATTATGGCTCCTAGTTTGCAGTCATCTGCAAACTTCATTAGCCAAAGACTTTCTGTGTTAGCCTGTACTTCAGAGAAGTAGATACAAAACAGGAGAGAACACAGGACTGAACCCTGTGGTACTCCACTTCTCACTGGTCTGAAGTCGGATTTGGAGTCTGCTACTTTCACAGTGTGGGTTCTGTCCATGAGCCAGTTGGCAACCCATCTTGTGACATAAGGATTTATACCTAGTTCGGTGAGTTTATCTATAATTCCAGAGAGGGTGATGGTGTTGAAAGTCTTGGAGAGATCTAGATAGGCTGTGTGAACTACCTTACCCTCATCTATGGCTTTCGTGACTGCTTCAAAGAAGTCTATTAGGTTTAGGAGACATGATCTGCCTTTTACAAACCTGAACTGGGTGGGATCCAGAGTGTGGAGATTACCAATGTCTTTGTTTATGAATTCCATGATGATACATTCCATGGCCTTGCAGACCAGGCTCATCAGGCTAATGAGGCGGTAGTTCTCGGGGTCTGTCATGGCTCCCCCCATTCAGTGGGCACAAAGCCTGAGGTGAGGTTATGATTGAACATGGTACTTAGGTGGGGTGACAGTTTATTCTGTAGTTCGTGTAGAATGCAGTCTGGGATATTGCGAGGTCCTATGGATGCTGTGTTCTTGGCTTTGGAGAGTGTGTTTTTTACCTGTGCAGCCATGATTACAGGAACTTTGCATTCTTCCGGTATAGAGATGGGCCTTCTAGGGGGTGAGAGGGGGATAAAGTTAGCACTGAACCTATCTGCCAGCATGTTGGCAATATCAGTTGGTTCTGTATATTTAGTGCCATTGTGCTGTAACTCAGAGCAGAACAGAGTGTTGCCATTGAGATTCTTGACATAGCTGTAAAATGCTTTGTGGTTGTCTTTAGAGTCAGTGGCAATTTTATTTTCGTAACTAGCTTTGGAGGATTTTATGAGGGGTCTCAGATTCTTACTGAGGCTGACCAAGGAGTTCTTCCAGTCATGGGATTTTACTCTTCTTTGCAACTGTTTCTTTCTTATGTTGCAGAGTTTGTTTATGGCAGAGGACCACCAGATTGGCTTCATTTTTTTGGAGGATAGCATCTTGGTTCTGTTATGTAATTATTATTATTATTATTTATTTATTTTAGTCATATTAAACATGTTTAAAAAAGTAAACTATAAGAAGGTTGTATAATAGAAGGTATTTGCAAGAAGAAATGTGTAACTGCAAATATGTATCTGTAATGTTATATGCTAAAAAAGCATAAACATATACAAATGTAACATACATATAAGTAAAATAATAATCTGCATATATGTCTGTAAATCAAATATATATATATATATATATATATATATATATATATATATATATATATATATATATATATATATATATATATATATATATATATATATATATATATATATATCTGTATGAGTACACTTAAAACTGCTTGTTCATATATTTATACAGAAAGCAAAAAAAAAAAAATGAATTTCAACATAATTTCATTTAGTATTGTATTGCCTTAGTAGTTAAATTGCATGCAGACTGTCAACCTCTTAGCACAAAAAATCTGGGCAAAGCCAAAAATAAAGGGGTAAAGCCCTATAAATAGTGAATAATTTTAAATATCGCTATATTGCTAACACAAAAAACTAACCCAATTCGCAAGATAAAACCCAATAAAGGGAAACACCCCTGTATAATATGTTACCACAGAAGAAGAAGTAAATCCAAAAAATGACTCAGCCAGTAAATCCAAATATTTATTTTTCGTAGTAACAAACTTGACTTCTCTCTAGCGCCTCAGCAAATGCCTTTAACAGAGTATAACAATACCAATTCCTCACTTCATTTATATATTAAAACAGCATTAATAAAGCAATTAACAACAACTCATTACAAGAGCCATTTCCAATTAAGCTCTCTGTTTAACCCATTAGGATGCAGAGTGTCAAATTTTAAAATAAAAAGTGCTTCTTTCCATTGCAATTTACTTTTTAAACATATACCTCTTTCACAATGCACTTTTTCCAAAATACTACCTTCTAATTTACTTCCATCATTGTTATGGTATATTTTAAAATGTAATCCTAATGGGCTTTCCACATTTCTTAAATGTTCTAAAAATCTAACACGAAAACTTAGTTTAGATTCCCCTATATAAAATAAATTACATTCACATTTAAGTACATAAATAATTCCTTCCGTCACACAGCCATAACTATCATTCAAATCAAACTTCTGTCCATTTATTTTATCAAAAGAACACACTGTATGACTACATATACTACAATGTCCACAAGCTCTAAAACCTAAATTTGATATATGTTTATTCAACCTTATTGCAGGAAAATTAAACTGGGCATTCACCAACATATCTTTGATGTTTTTCCCCCGTTTATATGACACTATAGGTCTTTGAGGTAATAATTCTCCCAAAAAGGGATCCTGTGTTAAATAATTCCAAAGGGACATAATTATTTTAACCAACTTTAATGTATAAACACCATAAGTGGTTACAAAAAATATTTTATCCACTGGTTTATTTTATTATTTTTATTCCTATCTGGTCTGCCTTTATAGTCCACCAGTTTTTTAACTTGACTTCCTAGCATAAGACTATTTTTTAGCTTGCTCTACACACACTGCACTATAACCTCTCTGTATAAATGTATTGCAAATTTGTTCAATTGCTTTCTCTTTTTTCTTTATATCACTGGTTAGTCTTGAACTACGCAACGATTCATTATAAGGAAGTGCAGATATTAAATGTGAAGGATGACAACTAGTTCCATATATGAAATTATTTACTCCCTCAAACTTATAATGAACAGAAGTCGCCACTTTGTTTCCTTCTGCCTCTAGATTCACATCTAAGAATGTCACTCTTTCACCACACTGTGCACCATCAAAATTAATTCCAAAATTATTATGATCTAATTCATGAATGAAATTATTTACACTGGACCTACCACCTTCACATAGAAAAATTAAATAATCTATGTAATGGTAGTATTCTACCACATAATTTCTAAAAGAAATAATTCTATAAAGGAATTGTACTTCAAAATGTCCAATAAATAGATTTGCATACATTGGAGCAAACACTGCTCCCATTGCTGTTCACTTTATTTGTTGGTACAAAATGCCGTTAAATTCAAAGAAATTATTTTTGAGACAAAACTGTACTAAGTCCATTACATAATGAGTTAATGGGGTATCTCCCAAATGGAACCTAAGAGCCTCAATACCTTATTCATGTGAGATGTTAGTATATAGATTTTTAACATCTATCACTATCCAATATCTATTTTCATTCCATTTAATTTTTCTCACCTTTTCCAAAAAATCAAAAGTGTCTCTAATATAAGATAACAGCTTTACAACTTTAGAACACTTGTTCATGCAACACACTTCCAATATTATGAAGGAAATAGTTACATGCAGAAACTATGGGATGACCTGGGGGATTGCACTTATTTTTATGTAACTTGGGAAGACAGTAAAATTTAGCCATTGAGCATTTATCTATGGAAAATTTCTTCTCTATATCATTCTTAGTGAAATACCCCAACCTATGTCCCTTATATATTAATTCATTATAGGCTGATAAAGCTCCTTCGTATTCCTTCCATAATGCAACTCTATGTACTTCATCATTATTCAGATTCTCCATGCACATTTTGTAATACTGTTCAACAGTCATCACAACTAATGTATTACCTTTATCTGAAGGTTTAAAAATAATATCATTTCTATTTCTCACAGCTTTCAACGCCTCCCATTCATTTTTTGTTAAATTATATGAAATATTATTATTTTGCTTAAAGATATTTTGTACAGAATAATTTACTATACTAGAAAAATATTTAACTGTTTCATTAATAAAAGGAGGTACATAATTGCTTCTACTACTAATTGTATCAGTCGGCAGTAGGCAATAAGCATTCTCAGTCTCATAACTTTCAAAAGAAGAATCACATGAACAAAAATTCCGTAGAAGCTGTTTCATTCAAAGAATTATTCACTTCAGAAGAATTAATTCCTTCTATACTGTTATCATACTTTGAAAAGAAACACAATAAGTGTAACTTCCTCACTAATTTAAAGACACCTATTTTAAAAGAATACATTTTAGATATAACAGTTGGAACAAATTTAATACCACAGTTTAATACTGCTAATTCAGTGTCAGAAAAATGATGACCAGTTAGATTAAAGACATAATGTTCATCAAAACTACTACTAGTCGTTACAGTCTTTAAAAAGTTAATACCGTCTTTTTACTTTCCCCTGTTGGTTCTGTTGTTGTTGTCTTCCCCACGTTGTATCTGTTTGTCCCCTCTTCTGACCTCTTCCACTTGTATTGGATCTATTATGGAAGTGTTGTTGCATATAATCACTCCTTTGGGCTGGGAGAAGTGAAGGAAAATCTGCATTCTCATCCGACCATTCTCCTGAAGCTTCAGTTGCCTCAGATGAAGCAAACGAGACACAATGTTTTTTTTCTTTCTGCTTTCTTACCAAAAGACCCACCTTCAGCATTACGGTGGTTTTTATTGGATGTAGATTGAAACGCCGTCTCATTAGCATATTTTCGGAGATCTGTTTGTAATTTGCAGATTTTCCTGACAATCAAGGTCTCCGTCTTGGCCAGCACTTTCTCATTAATATCTTTTAACACAGTCACAAATCTTGGAATCGTAAGTGAGTTGCAAAGGTTTGAACACAACATGGAAATCTCATTTTTAATCTGTTTTTGTTTTTCTTTCTCTAAGATAGTCACCCATTCCATTGTACAGTGATGTGCTGCCATAGCCCATCTTTTGTCAAACTTTATATCTTCCACATTTTTCTCATCAAAAGGTGTAGATGGGTTTTTATATGCTCTTTATCCCTTTTGAGTAATATTTAACTCCAAATACCTTTGCAGACTAATAATATTGTAATGTGTGACATTTTCTTTAAATAATAAACTTTCAAGTCTATTAATTATACCTTGCAACTCAGCTGACATAGTTATTGTATAGTTCTGTCCCACAGCAGAAAAAGGATTAACTGTCCTCTTTTGACATCCATCTAATAACACTTTGTCCCAATTTTTTTGCAACTCACCAAGCTGTGATGTAGATGCAGGATTTATACCTTTATCAGGCAAACGTTCTCCCACCTGCAGAATGCTTTGTTCAAAAGTCTTTTGAGTATTTTCTCCCAGGTCATCTCGAAAAATCCTGGGAGTCTGGAAAGAAGGATCACTAGCCATATGTAACATACATATAAGTAACATAAAAATCTGCATATATATGTCTGTAAATCAAAGATATATATATATATATATATATATATATATATATATATATATATATATATATATCTGTATGAGTTCACTTAAAACTGCTTGTTCATATATTTATATAGAAAGCAAAAAAAAAAAAAAAAAAAGAATTTCAACATAATTTCATTTAGTATTGTATTGCCTTAGTAGTAAAATTGCATGCAGACTGTCAACCTCTTAGCACAAAAAATCTGGACAAAGCCAAAAATAATGGAGGGGTAAAGCCCTATAAATAGTGAATAATTTTAAATATTGCTATATTGCTAACACAAAAAACTAACCCAATTAGCAAGATAAAACCCAATAAAGGCAAACACCCCTGTATAGTACATCTATTTGAATAAAATAAATAAATACCAAACAGAAACAACATTAAAAACTTTAATAAAGAAATAATAAAAGATTCAGTGCTTTTGTTCTTCCTCATGGAACTTCATCAGAGTTGTATTATACAGGAGTGTTTGCCTTTATTGAGTTCTGCTGAACTGAGTTCGTTTTTTTTTTTGTTAGTGCTTTGTTACTCGGTTGGCCACTGGTGGTTCTGTGTTTCCTTATTGCTATATTGTTCTTACAAACTTAGAAAGTTGCTGGAATAAAATGTTTTGTATGGCCAGGCATTTGAAGTCTGAAACTCAAATGCCTGTCATTCTTTAGTGATTTCTGTCCTCAGTGATTTGCCACAAAAATTCAGAAAATCACAGATTTTATGAGGAACAGACCAGAAATATGAAACAAAAATCGGGATGTTCTTCAAAAATCTAGATAGATAAAAGATATGGTGTAGACAGTTTGTGTTGGCCAGAAAGTTATTTGTTAGTATAATATAGTAGACTCCCTCTTATCCGGCTTCTCTTTAACTGGCCATCAAATTTTTGCCATAGCCCTAGCAAAAGACAAAGAAAAACAACACATCCACCTCCGCTGGCTTAAATAATGACAGAAATTTGAGTTTTAGACTTCATATTCATTAGAAAAATGCATACTAACACAAATCCTGTTATTCTAGCCAATTTATAACCTATAAATGCTATTTTGTATGTTTTTTTCTGATTAACCAGCCATTTGTTTATCCAGCCTAAGGTCTGGTCCCAGCAAGACCGGATAAGAGTGAGTCTACTGTAACTTTAAAGGATACTAATTTGTTCCACGATATCAACTGCATGTACAACATGGCAGAACTCAGTCAGGCAACACATTCTAGTCAGAGTGGAGGTTGGAGAAGAGGGGAGGGTGTTGTGTCAAGTGAATGACCAGCACATACTTTAGTGAGAGATGGCCAGTTGTGTTGCTCATGCATTACTTCTGTTTACTTTCTTAAATCATCCCCTAATATGCTTAAAATTCTTAAAGATACAGAACTATCAAAACACATACTTTTATACAGCTAGGGAAATGAAAACTTTCATGACTGGCTACATTTTTTCCATGTGTGTGCACCTTCTGGCTGAAGACAATTTACCGACTGTTACTTACAAGGCATAATATTTTAAAACATCTTTCCTCCAAAAGTGTATTAATTTGTTTATAACACATAGCAGTATAGAGGAGATTGACACAGTATGAGATTTCAGATAGTAATTTATATTTAAACAAATCTATACTAAGCAAGTACTGCAGTAAAGGGAACGTCTTGCAAACAAGTACCTGTCATATGAGTAATAAGGAAAAAAGGTGAAATACAACAAATTTGTCTTATGTCTTCTCTTTATTGCTGAGGAGCAGATTGTCCATAACAGGCAGAGTAGGAACGAAGAGAGGCAAGGCTGGTTGAAGAAGCTGATAAACATTAATAAAGTAGAAAATAGTATTCAATGTTTAACTTATTTCTTTAATATATATATATATATATATATATATATATATATATATATATATATATATATATATATATATATATATAGGGAATTCATTTATAAAGCTTGGTAATGAGGCACTAGAGTGCATTCCGAATATAACTGTAACTAAGACTAAGAGATATGGTGGCATAAAAGTGCAGTATTCTGTCTTTAAAACAGATTTCATATACACACCCACACATACACACACACACACACACACACACACACACACACACACACACACACACACAAACACACACACACACACATATATATATATATATATATATATATATATATATATATGTGTGTGTGTGTGTGTGTGTGTGTGTATGTATGTATATTTATGCATATAAGGAAATAATTCTCAAAACATGGTAAGTGAAGCAATAGATTTCATTCACTACATTATTGCAACCAAATTGGAAACAATAAATACCTTTATTGCTATACTTTTTAAATGATTTTTCACTCTGTATAATGTTGTTTGTTACACTTGTAGAGATTTTCTCCCCCAGTCTTTGCTGAAAAATGCATTCTGCTCAGTCAGACTAACCCGATCAACAAATGTCAAATAAATAAATAAATAAATACATAATAAATGTATCACTATATAAACTGCAGTATTTTGTCTTTAACTGATTTTATAACATATAAGAATTTATAAAGGATGTTTTCAGTGCAACATTGCAAACAAATGCATACCGGGCACACATTTGATCATTACGTTTATGTAGTAGACTGCAGCATGTAAACCCCAGCAGAACTTGATTGCAAACACTGTCTTGCCAAATACAGATAAGCACTTCCCATAAAATTTCATGCAAAGTTTTCATAATCGCTTCCCATACATTGTGCTTTACTTCAATAAATATTTATAAAAACACAAATGTTTTAAAGTAAGAAATTGAATGCTGTGTAACATGATGTCTGAATTTATTGTTTATATTTTCTCTTTTGTATCTTTGCCTTTTTCCACTGTTATTCTTATTTCAATTATGCATTCCTTTGTCCTTTTTTCTTTCTCTCCCATTTATGTTCATTCTTTACAGATTTAAAATCCTCTGGAGTTGCCAAGGCAAGTACCTTCCAGATTAGGAAGTGCTCACCCTCTGCCCATCTGGGGACATCCTCACAGGGTCAAGATGGTGGCACTGGTCCTGCAGGCACTCTGCCAAGCCTTGCTGAATAGGGGCTTCATGACTTGCTTTTGGACAAGTGATGGATGGTTTACTATCAAAAAGTTGAAAGTAAAAAAAAAAACTCTATTCACTTGATCAAACTGACATTTCAAATTTAGCAATTTCAAATGCACAGAATGTCGAAAATCATCACCTTGATGTCTACATTTGAACAAATTCAGAATGTCAGGAGGTGACATCAGACCCTCAGGAAGTTGTGCTAAAGCTGCTGTAGAAATTGTACATCTGCAGAACAAGTTTTTACTGTTTTGCAGAGGGGCAACCCCCCCTGCACCCCCATGGAGAGGTGTGTCCCTCACACCCTCCCTGCAAATTATATATTCCAACTCCGAGATTGCATAACAGTGATGAAAAGGGTAAATTTCCTGATCCTCACTGTAGTGTGATCTGTTATCAGAATATCGAAGGCACATTAGTGAATGTACACTACCATTCGCTAGTGTGCATTCGAACATTTTCAGAATGGCATTACAGAAACTCCAAAAGACGCATTCGTCCATCCCCAGTTGCGCATAAGTGCTGTTCCACATTTGATAGTAAACCATCATGCACAGATGGACTTAGCCAATTGAGACTTCTCTTCAGTGTGTTGAAGATACACTATTGTAGCTGATGCTGACCACAACACCAAGACAGACCCCTACCCCCTCAGTATTGGGGTCCTCCTCTGCACCACCATCTGGCAGCAGAATCGTTTGAGGGCCTGTGGACTGGCACTCCTGCTGGCACTCCTCAACACTTCTTCCACTATCCTTTCCCCTACATCTTCTTACCTATTTCCAAACTATAATACCACCATCATCATCATCAACAACCCCCTTTTTCCCATTTCCTACATGGGGTCAAGGTGCTGTGTCAACTTTCACCATTTCTCTCTAGTTAATGCCACTTTCCTGCCTTCTTTGACAGTCATGCCTGACTCTCGCAGGTCTTCTCTCACAAAATCCATCCACCTTTTTGCTGGACACCCTTGTTTCCTCTTGCTTTTTTCCTGTCTATCCCAAGTCTTCTTCACCAGATTGTCTGCTACTTTTCTGATATGTGTCCAAACCACTATAATCTTTTCTCTTTGACCTTTTCTGCAATTGGAGCTACTTTGGCTTCTGCTCTTATGTCCTCATTTCTACATCTGTCCTACAGTGTGCATCCTACCACGTGTCTCAGACACTTCATCTCCATCATTTCAATCTTCCTCAACTGCTCTGCCTTTACTGCCCAGGTTTGCATACCATACAGTTGTACTAGTTGCATTTTGTACACCTTACTTTTCAGCTTTTTTTGTCATTCTTCTGTCATATACTAAACCTGACACTTTGTGCCAGTAGGCTGTAGTCCCTCTAATTCTAGCTTTGTCCTCCTCATTCAGACTCCCCTTCTCCTCAACCACACCTCCCAGATTTCTGACGGCATTCACCTGTTCCACTTTTTTCCCTTCTATCTCAGTTCTCACATACTTCTGAACTCCTCCATTTAATTGCCATTACAACTGTCTTATCTGTACTCAGTTTCATCCCATGTGCCTTTAGTTTTCCATTCCATTCCATTCTATCTCCATATCCTTTGCTGAAGTTCTTGCTCAGAGTCTGCCTGTAATGCCATATCATCTACATACAGCAACTTTGTTGCTCTGTCCCCTCCAACCAATTTGTTAATGTAGTCAGTCACCAGTATGAACAGCCATGGACTCAGAGCTGAATCCTGGTGCACACCTACTCCCACTGGGAACCCTACTGTGAGACAGAACACTGCTCATACTTGAGTCATTGGGTCCTTGTGCATAGCTTTCTGACAATATTTTTGGGACTTTGAACCACTGCAGGACTGCACAAATCAGATTTTTGGGACCTTGACATATGCTTTCTCCAAGTCTAAGAATGCCCAGTTGGACTCTTTCCTCATCTCTAACTTCTTCTTAACTATCTGTCTCACTGCAAACATCAGGTCAGTTGTGCTGCATCCTGATCTGAATGTAAACTGCTCATCTCCAGTCTTACTTTCTACTACTCTGTGTATTCATTTATCAATCATTCTTTCCAGATGTTTCATACGATGCAATAGGAGTTTGATACCTCTGTATTGCCCACAGTTGTGAATGCCCTGTTTGTTCGTGAGTTCTTGTGCGCCAGCACTAGTGTGCTTATTCTCTAGTCATCTGGGATAGGCCTTTCTCTCCACACTGCTATGAGTACCCTCAGGAGACATTTCTCCCCATCTCACCCAAAATCTTTATCATATCTGCTGTGACCTCATCTGAGCCTACTTCTTTCCATGACTTCATTTTCCTCAAAGCTGTTCTTATTTCTTCTATGGTGGGCTCACCCTATTCTCTCATTGAAGGCTATATCTGGATCAGTACAGCTTCTGTGGGGTTTTGTCATTCAAAAGCTGCTGAAATTTCTCTATTCATCTGCCTTTGATGTCCTGTGGACTGGAGAGCAGGTTGCTGCTGGTGTCTCTTATGAAGGGCATCTGACTATCTTCTTTATCTTTCTGTCTTTGCCTTGCAACCTGATATAGTTTCTTTGTGCCAACTACTGACTTACTTTCCAGAAGCTGATAGAGTGCCTCTGATACCTTGTTCTTTGCTATTGTAAATGAGGCCACAGAAATACCTCACTAAAAGAATCACAGGCCTAAAGCAGATGCCCTATGCTGACCGCCTTAAAAAAACTCCAGCTATACTCTGTCACATATCATCTACTCTGAGGCCATCTCTGCTTAACATAGAAGGCCATGTCAAACCCAGAGCTGTTGGACATGCTACACTTAAATAAATTCCAATCCCTCAAGAGCCACACGCTCCAGGGATCTAAACCTTGTCATCACAATAAACAGAACATGCTGCTGGGATAGTTTCCTGACCCAGAGACTCCCCAGACTCTGGAATAGACTGCCCATACATGTCAAGCAGACCACCTCTATGGCCTTCAAAAGGCACCTTTTTATTGGATGGGAGAAAGGAAATTCACCCCAGGGATTACATTAGTCGCCCTGCTAGACAGGGGTCCAGGGAAGTAAATAGTGTGGGAAGAAATAGCCAGGGAATTGTTATGGCTAGGCTTGTATAGGCCCCAGGGCCAATAGCCTAGTACCAACCTATGAGTCTTTCTTAGCTTCTTTGTTAGCCAACCAGTGTTCCTTCCTAGCCTGGTTCAACTTTTCTACCTCTCACTTTTTCCTGCATGCCTTCTTTCTTTTGATGACTTCCCGGACTTTTGCATTCTACCACCAGCTTTCCTTATGCACCTTATTTCCATACCTGGCTCAGCCAGCTTCTGGAAAATCAGTAGATGGCACAAAGAAACTAGATCACATTGCAAGGCAAGGACAGAAAGGTAAAGACCATAGTCAGACACCCTTCATAAGGGATGCCAGCAACAGCCTGCTCACCAGTCCACATGACATCAAAGACAGATGGAAAGAGCACTTTTACCGACAATGCCCTCTTATATAAAACAAAAAAATTGAAAAATTATGGGGGTCTATCCCCTGCTAAAAGTATTGTGCTTCTACTCTCCCACCTTCTCCAGCACAACCCTATTGAGCTATTCCTTCTGTGTTTCCCTCATTGTTGTGTCTCCTCTTTCCTATCTCCCCCTTTCTATTCTTTAAAGTAACCAACAGGGTGCTCATATAAAGATACCCTCATATAAAACATTTTAAACCCATTTATTTATTTTTTTTAAATATTAATAATAAAAACTGCTCAGTCCGTCACTTGCCTTAGGTCTTTCAAGCATGTCTGCACATAGCTGTGTCTGTCCACAATATCCAAATACATACCAAGCAATGTAAAGCCTACTGCTTTCATGTAGTACCTCTTATGTACTTAACACAACTTTTGGTACTTTATGTTTTCACTGTAAGTAAGCATGTTGTTTAAAATGTCTAAGCTTTTCCTTATTCAGCGCTAATAAATGCATCAAGGCGCTCCTTGCAGATAGCCACTAAGTAGCTGTGAAACCCCAGACTGAATATCACTGATGCAGTTATCTGACTGTTGGCAATGCAAATGCAATATCTGTGAGTGCTTCTCTTTAAAGTGACAGAATGTGTAATATAAACAGTCACTCCAGGTGTCTCGGTACAAGCCTATTAATTTACCTTGAATGATCTGGTATTATGTTTGATAAAAAATTTATAAAATAGAAAGAAAATCTATCCTGAAGTGTAAACAGGAGACTAGACCTTCTTCTGAACTTAAGTTCAGTGACCAAATATTCTTCTGTAGGGGCTTTCATGGGGAAAGATTGCTGCAGCTTAGAAAATCATTTTTTGCATTGAATTACATTGTGAGCATTTGAGTGGAAAAAAGCACAAATGCAAGTAATCAATTGCCTAAACTGCAAATCAGGAAGTGGAAACTAGGAAATGCACTTAAGTAACAAGGTTGTCAAGAACACACACACATACACACACACACACACACACACACACACACACACACACACACACACACACACACACACACACACATATACACTACATCTGCCACACACATTGTCCACATACAAACAGTGCTGAGGCACTAAAAATCTATCTGCACAAACCTCAAAGATTTCCTAAGCCTGCAAATAGCAATGCTAATCCTCAACAATCGGTAAAATATACACCAGAAGAACATCAAACACTGCAGATAAGCCTATATCCAACGGACCCCAAAAAAAAACAAAGCCCATAAGGCAAGCAAACAATTTACCAAGGACTCTTATTTGTAGGGGACTCCATTGTATGTCACACAGATGCCACACTCACCAGACTGGAGCCAGGATCTATCAAGTTATGCATGCACTCAAGTCATTGCACCACAGGTGTCAGCATGATTCTATCATAGTCCATGTGGGTGTAAATGACCTGAGACATACCTTTCTAGATTATATGAAGAAAGACATTATGGACCTCTTTGAGTACGTGTCTTAGACCAGTATGTGCCTTACCTTGAGCAGCATTTTACCTTCATCAAGAATTGGCTTAGTTTCTGGTGTCAATCCAGGGGGATTCAATACCTGTCAGCCTGGGAGGACATGGACCTTGCTTTGCCAAAGATGGCCTGTACCTGTGCCCCTGGGCTTCCTGATTTTGGCTAAAATTTTATCCACCTGCTTAGAGCCTTTTTAAGCAATGCCAAAGTGAAGAATGTAATAACATGACTAATAAACTCCAAAGGAACTTAAAGGTGTTACTGCACAATGCTTGGAGCCTTAACAAGGAACTCCATACCCTACAAGCTCTCCTCACTCTGGAGAATATAAACATTTGTGCCATTACTGAGGTATGGTTTAAAGCCAAATAAATTACTCCATCAGTGCAAGGGTGCAGTGTCTTCCACACATTTCAGCCATCAGTTGCACAAATGTGGACTAAAGGTGGAGGTGTCTTGATCTGCATTAGCCAGAAGTATACCTCAAGGCTGGTTAAACAGGATGATACCCTGGAGTTCATACATGTGCAAATAACCTTAGATAGAGTCGCTTATAATATCTTAACATTCTGTAGGTACCATATATGTCTCAAGAATCCTACAACTCTTATCTAGACCTACTAGAGGCCCTGTCCATACAACCAAACTGCTATTCACAGGAGACTTTAACTACCCATCTTAGAAGGGGAAACATACATTACCTCCAAATTGCAGCTGCGTTTCCTGGACTTTACTAATGCAAATGCCTTTGATCAGTTAGGGAACACTTTAACCAGAGGTCCAAACCTTGTTGTTGGGCCTTGTTCTCAGCAATATGGAAGAGCACTGCACCCCGTCCCCCCCAACCTCATGTCACATCCTCATTGGTGAGGTTGGATACAAAGCTGTCTCATTCAAAATAAAATTAGAACTCAAACTGGAACCACAAGGAAATAAAACACGCACACCAAAAATGAAGACTTTCCAAAGGAAAGTGCAAAACAAGTTTACTGGTGACTCCTGGTACCTTCGCTAAAAAGCTTTTTTTTACTGGGCCTGTGTAGATGTAAAAGCTTTATATACCAGCATCAGTCATGTGTTGGGTTTGGAAGCTGTAGCAAAAATGTTGGGGGAAGGACAAAGAACAATTACATTCTGCAGTTGCTTGAGTTCTGCCTGACACACAATTTTTTTGAGTTTAATGAGGAAATGTTTTTGCAGAAGGGAGGCACCGCCATGGGTGCCTCATTCGCTCCTTCTTATGCAACCATTTCTATAAATTTTTTTGCGCAGAAATTCATGTATAATAAATGTTTTTTTAACAACAAGGCTATGGTCTATAGGAGATATATAGATGACCTGATGTTTGTGTGTCGAGGGGAAATGGAACAATTTGGAACATACATGGCTGAACTGGAAATAAATGATTTTGGGATTTCTTTAACATACAAAACCAGTAGAGAGATGATGCAGTTTTAGGGTTATATGTGGGTCAGAATAAGTTAGAACAGTTCAGACCTTATCATAAAGAAACTGCAGCTAATAATTTTTTGTTAGCTTCAAGCATGTATCCCACCATTTGTTGAATTCATTGCCTTATGGGGAATATAAACGCATTTTTGGTAATACATCGGATAAGAGAAGGATATCTCAATAATTTTTGAAAGTAAGGAACAGGTTATCTAGTAGAGGCTATTCCACTGATTTGTTTGTAAGGATAGAGAATAGAGTCTTGGGAATCTGACAGAGAAGTGGTGAAGGAATAAGAAGGAGATATGAAGAGCACTCTTCAGATGAAGGTACAAGGAAAATGTATTTTGTCAGCAAGTTTTCCCCTTTTTCACATCATTTAGCAAGGCTAGTTAGAAAATTTTGGCCCATTGTGATGCAAGATGAATCAATCAAAGGCATATTTTCGGAGCAGATAATTTTTTCATATAAGAAATGTATGAATTTGAAATGGTTATCGAATAGAAAATTTGATAAGATAGATGGTCAGGTGGGGTGTTATCCCTGTCGTAGGTGCAAGGTATGTTCAAAAGTTAGGAACTTGCATGGCTGTAGCATTAATGAGAGAATTTCTAGGGCTACACAGAGGTTTTCATGTCAATCGAGTGGAGTAGTTTATATTTTAGGTTGTGGTTGTTCACCTAAAAAATGGTATTTTGGACAAACTAAGAGACAAGTTAAAAATGCATTTTAGAACATATGGGGGACATCAAACATAGGAGATTAGATAGTCCAGTGGCACATCATTTCTGCTGAAACCATGCAGGTTCAGATTCATCTTTATTTTTCAGTGTGTTGGCCATGCCTTTACATCAACATAGGGAAGCCCATTATAAAAAGTTGTTAGCCTTGGAAACCAGGTTTGTCATTAACTATAATACTTTATTTCCTTCAGGTCTTAACCTGGAGGTAAATATTAATATATGATATTGATGTTAGAGATGGAAAAGTTATTTAGGTACCAATTTGTGTTTTCACAAAAGTTTGTCCAACATATTTAAATATAAATAGCTATGAGTTGCTGACTATACATGGTAGAAATTATAATCGATACAAATATTAGTCTATAAGAATGTATAATGAATGTAAGGCTAGGGAAATGGGGTAACACGCATTTTAAATGGTTCAAAGTCACTTTAAATGAAAGGGGTGTGTAATTTGTATAATTGGTTAACATCATGTGATGTAATATAAATAATGCGCTTTTGGTGTAACAAATTATCCCTTGAAGGCTTTTTAGCCAAGGTACCAGGAGACACCAGTAAAGTTGTTTTGCACTTTACTTTTGAGAGTCTTCGTTTTCATTCAAAATAAAAATCAGCTTGGAAAACTCAGAAAAACCTGCTACAGTTAGAAACTATTCAAAAGCAAACTACATCCTATTAAGCAACAGTTTGGCAAAATTCAGTGTCCCACCCATGCCAGAGTTCACAGCAGCCTATACAGAATTATTCACAGAAAACTGTACAACCATGTGAATGGCTGCATAGATGCTGCTGTGCCTACCAGCAGTAAGCCCAAAACAAACCCAAAAAACAAACCACACTAGTGGAAATGTTAATCTTGATAGGGTATATAACAAAAATCCTATCTTAGGGTATATAACAAAAGGAAAAAAAAAGCCATGCCTAATCTCAGAAAGTGCGACTCTCATAATGGCAATCACTCACTAATAAAACTAAACAGAAAACTAAGAGGACTAATTAAATTCAACAAGGCCAATTACTGGGTTAAGATAGCCTCACAGGGTAAAGACAACCACAAGGCCTTCTACAGCTATGTTCAGAATTTCAAAGGCAGCACACAACAGTGTGCAGAATGGTGGTAAATGGTACCATCTTCACTGAGCATAGTGAATCTGCTGGCTGACAAATTCAGCTCAAACTTTATCCCCAAATCTAGCCTGCACCCCTTGTGAAATCCCTATAGCATAGTGTTGCCTCCACTTATACTCAGTCACTATCTTACTTTATAGAGCAGAGCCTGTGGTCACTATATCTGACCTCAAGCCTGTGGTCACTACATCTGACCTCAGTACTGCAGGACTCTGCCACAAGGCAGTACACCTACAAGTTTACTGTAAATTATGTCATTGTATAATAGCCTGCAGTTACTACATCTGACCTCAATACTGAAGGAGCTCTATTTCAAAACCATACACCTACAAGTTTACTGTGAATTGTGTCATTGTATAATAGCCTGCAGTCACTATATCTGACCTTGATACTGCAGGAGGTCTGCTGCAAAGCCTTACACCTACAAGTTTACTGTGAATTTTGTCATTTTATAATAGCCTGTGGTCACTACATCTGGCCTCAATACTGCAGGAGCTCTGCTGCAAGGTGCTACACCTACAAGTTTACTGTGAATTTTGTCAGCACATTTATCATGAAGAACCTTGCTGTGAATCTGTTAAATACATGCCTGCTCTGTAAATGAAAGGCTATGTGAAATAGTCTGTGCACTCAAAGTTGGCCAATGTTCCCTTTTGCTTGCCCAGTAGACTATACTGCATACACCAGTTATTTAGTCTCAGGAAATGACAGACAACTTGTGTTACTTTGTTTCTCTTTATTAATTGCTTTGTTCTGGCTATAATCCATTTGCTCTCAGTTATAATTTGACCTGAGGATGGGATGCCCGCTAAGCTCAGCTTCACTTCACTCCCCTACCCTACCACCCAATTCCCACCCACCCTCGCTTACTCTAATATTATATTTCCTGCATACACATTTCACTTGTAACTCTTATCCCAAACCCTCACCAAATAATCTTACTACTTCAGTATGGAAACCTCTGTTCCTTGTTTCCAACTTCCCTATCTCCATTTAATTTTTAGCTCCATTCACAATTATCTTTCTCTCTCCCATACATCTTTGCACTATATCCATTTATAATCACAACTCTCCCTAATAGTACCTATCTATTCCACATTGTATCTTTTACTTTCCCAAATAAACCCTCATTTCTTCTTATTTTGACTACATCATTATTCTCTAGTCTTTAATACCCCTCTCTTCCTTAAATTCCAGAGAAGATACCAGGATAATCTGACCATCTTCTTTTATAGAAAATGCTTCTCTTCTTACCTATCCTTGACCAGCTTCAGAATTCACAATCATTGAATATCCTACTGTCCTGCAACTTCTTGTTTCCTTCTTCGTTGCTACTTCCCCGTTACCTGCCATTTATAAAATACAGATTCCTGTACTTAATTATGTCACTCTTCATCTTATCCTCTATTCTTCTCCTCCTTCTGTGCCATCTTTCATCCTACCATGACTCAGTAATATCTCTCAACATCTCTCCAGCTGTGTCCCAACCACCTATCCATACTTTGTCATTACAATCTCCACACATTGCACCAAACCTATTTAATATTGCCCCTCTTCTTTATTCCAAATTGGGTCTATATTATAAAATCAAATGTTTAGCTTGTTGAACACCTAAACAGCGACACCTAAATGGTGAATGCTGAAAACCGTGAACAGCCAGTTCCGCAAATTTTTTCACAGGGAAAAAATATGCTTGGCCAGCGGACAGAAAACAAACCTTCAAACCCTAATCAAGTGGGGGGCTTCACCCCACACACCCCAACTAAAAATACCAACTCCAGGATTGCTTTACATTGAGGAAAAGGGCAGATTCCCAATGATGGCCAAGCAATTTTTTTCCCTATGAAAAATTTTGTGAAAGTGGCCATTTGCGGTGTTCAGCTTTCACTGTTTAGGTGTCGACATTTAGGTGTTCAACAAGCTAAACATTCAATTTTATAATATAGACCCTCAAAATCTAGGCTAATTAATTGCACTTGAACTCAAACCAAAACAAAATTAAGTGCAAGAATCCTCTCCAAAAAAACAAGTATGCATAATTCCCCACTATACTAAAATCCTTCTTGAAGGAGATATACAGCCTAATCCTGGCCGTACCTGTCACAATGAATACAAAGATAATTTTCTCCCACACACTTCTGTTAGAAGCATAAGAAGCAAAACTTCTGAACTGCATGCCAGGATTATCCAACATAAGCCTGATGATCTCACTGAAACTTGGCTTAAATTCAGCATACCTGACTCTGAAGTTATAACTGCTGACCATATAAAGAGGAAGGGGGTGGTATTGCTTTAATATTTCCCAACACCTGCCACATTTCCCCTTACAGTAAACCAACACCAAAATTCACTTCTGCAGAGCTTCTTATTGCTTTCCTCAAAATATACAATTATAAACAAATATGTATTACTGTTCTTTGTCCTCCTGGTGACAATACAACTATACTGGAAGATATCCTGCATTGGATATCCATAACATTTCCACAAGAATAAAATACTACTAGGTGATGTGAATGTCATTTGGTTGAACGTAAACTCTAAGTCCCTATATCTAACATGAACTTATATGGTTTCACACAAGTAAGTAACAGCCCCACACATTATACTATGACATCAAATTCCCTATTAGACTGGATCCTACTATCAGACCCTGGCAAATACTCCACCACAGGTACAATGTTAGACTCTCCCAGTGATATATCCCAATCTATATGACCAGACATCTCCCACATCCAGTTAATCAGCATATTTATAAAATAACATGCAACCTTTCTGAGGTTAACCCAGAAATGTTCATTAGTATACTATCATCTATTAACTGGAACTTCCTAAAAATCCTCCCCTTAGATAATGCTGTAAATGTATTTAATATAACCTTTCTAAATATCTTAAATAGTCTTGCACCTCCTAGAAGGAAGAAACTGAAAACAAATAATGCAATTTGACTATCCAAAAAGAGTAGAATGCTAATGCAGGACAGAGAAAAAGCATGGAAAGAATGGCAAAAATATAAAACACCTCAATATCTTGAAAACTTCAGAATGCTTCACAGTCATACTAAAAAGCAAATAAATGAAGACAAAAAACTATACTATAATAACTTTCAAAATAATACTAAACACAGCCCTAAACATTTTTGGACATCCATTACGAAATCTTACATCCTGGCCAAAAAATCAACCCAAACCCTCTCCCAGTAACTCACCACTCAAAACTACAATACAGTTCATCTCTTAGTTTATAGATAGTATAGCGTCTCTAACCAAGGATTCCTCAACATCTCCTCCCAACCCTTCCCAACAGCCACATATTACCACATCCACTTTCATGTTCAAAGCTATCCCCACATCCTATACAAAATTACTCTTAAACAAACTTAAAACCATGCTGTTCTTCAGTCGATTACCTTCCAAGTGAGTACCTAAAAATATCAGCTAATAGCATTGCCTATTCTGTCTCAATCCTTATAAAGAGGTCAATCCAGTAATCCCACATTCCCTCTCTTTAGAAAAAGTCACACATTATCCCTCTGCACAAAGGAGGAAATTCAACAGACATTCATAACTTTAGACCTCTAGCAATCATATCTCCCCTTGCCAAAATCTTTGAAAATGTATTCAGAAACAATTGCTAGACTATCTGCAGCAGGACGAACTCCTATCCCAAACACAACATGGCTTCCATCCTTCCCATAGTACTAGCACTGATCTTCCAACCTATATAGATACTGTTACTAAATCTAGAGATAATGGCAAACTAGTCTCTTCATTATTTCTAGACTTGTCTAAAGCCTTTAATACAGTTTGCCACAGCAAACTTCTACTTCAAATGTCCTCACTACATCTCTCTCAGCCCACAATTTCTGTGGTTAAAAATCTACCTGTCCAACAAGTATCAGTCAATAAAATGGCACTCCATGCTCTCTCTTTACCTCCCAGTCATCACTGGTGTACCACAAGGCTCTATCCTTGGCTCCCTCATCTTTGACATTTTCACCATCACCCTCTATACTTCAATACAACAGGCCACCCTAATACAATATGTACATGATTCTACTCTCATTTAGACATCTGACAACATGGTACATCTCCAAAATATTACTCAGGAAGCTTTAACAGCCACTGAAACATGCCTTAATAACTCACAGCTCATGCTCAATGCAAAAAAGACTAAACTGCTACTTTTTTCCCCCAAACCCCTCTCTCATGAAAACAAAAAATAAAGTCTTCTTTCTTGATAATGCAACCACTTAAGTCACTTCTCATAGCAAATTATTAGGGATGACAGTGGATGATAATCTTACATTCGACCTGCACATACACAATTGCATAAGAAAACCTCATCAAAAACTAGGGATGCTTTACAGAGCCAAAAACTTTCTCACAGACACAACTAAAACTACACTTGCCACTACTTATCTCCTTCACACTCTTCTTTATGGTGCTCCCTCCTTACTAACCTCCAGGCTTCACAAGCAAAGTTTCTAAATTTGCAGAAAACACCCCTTTCAGAACCCACCACTGTAAAGCACTGAAAAGCCTAAACTGGTTAGAATTACCTCATAAACTAATATACACAGCTTCTTACCACTTATAAAATTATCCAGAATTCATCTGCTTGTCCAGCACTAAAAAACATTCTGCACAGCTATGTTCCCAGTTGGTCATTGCAATCCAGTTACCAAAAACTCCTGTCTGTCTACAAACCTAGCAAATCTACTGGGTATTATCTATAGTCATACAAGGTTGCTAAGGCCTGGAATGCCCTACCTGTATCCATCAGGTCAATACCTTCCCTGCTAGCTTTCAAAACCAGTCTGAAAGACTTCCTAGCTAAAATATGTCTCTGTTCTTTGCTAACAAAACAGGATAAACTATATCCCTAAATGTGAAGTACCTTTTCATTCCTTATACCCCCTTTCTCTCCCTTCTACACTTACTTCCTTACTGCTATCAAATTCTCTTCCCTGACTTCCTCTCCAAATAAACTATAAGCCTGCTTTACCTCACTTCATAATTGCAGTTGCTGTTTGCATTAGACTAACTTACCTTTAATGTCTCTACAAATTGTCTAAAATTTCTCTAAATATTAAATGATTGATTTTCATATAACTTCTATCGATTCTTAACCAATGTTTTTATATTATGTGTAATTTGTTATAATTATTTAAATTGCAGATGCTTTTGTTTTATTTTTGAAGACTGTAAAATTATTGTTCTTAAAATGATTTCTAATAATTTGTAGCTTTTCCTCTAGGCCTCCAGTGAAAATGGGCTTCTACCCAGTTGGACTTTCCAGGTAATCAGATGTCAAAAAATAAATAAGTAAATACCCCCCTCCCAACTATAAGCAGGAAGCAGGTCATAGAGGCACTCACTAAGGCTAAAAATACAGCATCAGTGGGCCTAGACCATATCCCAAGTTATCTCCTAAGCTTGAAACATAACCTATCAGGACCACTTGAGTTACTTTCAACTGCAACCTCAAAATAGGCTACATACATACTAGGAGAATAGGGGATGGCAACTGTCATTCCTCTTCACAAGGGTGGACCATCAACTGACACCAGAAAATACAGACCCATTAGTTTGACTAGATTAATATACAGAGCCATGGAATGAACTATCCTGAAAATGATCGGAAAAGACATTGACAAGCTACAGACACTAGATCCATTCCTTTCTGATTTGTCAAATGAAAGTTATGCCTACTTAACCTGGTAGACTTCCTTGTGAAGGTAGCCAAGGCAATGGGTGAAGGGAAAACAGTGCAAACTGCCTATCTATGCTAAGGCATTCGACATAATACCTACTCAGGTATTGTGGATGAACTCTTTGAACTAGACTTAAATCCCTAAACAACTCACTGGATTGTCAGCTGGTTGACAGATGGGACCCAAGAAGTCAGAACTTTTGAGATGACTCCACCAAGTGGGAGGTCACCAGTGGAGTACCATAGGTTTCAGTGCTAGGCCCACTCCTATTTGACATCTAGTTCTAGGAGGTCAAGGCTAATATCAAGGGCCTCTGGCTCACCAAGTTCACAGACGATGGCAGATTGAGAGCTATCTGAAATTTCCCCATGACACTAACATCCTTCAAGAGGGTCTAACACAGACAAATGATTGGTGCCAAACTCACGGATTAAAACAAAATGCAAAGAAGTGCATTATAGTGCCTTTTATAAAAAAAACATATATCCAGGCAAATTACTCTCTTCATAAGACACCCCTAGCAGTTTTATCCATAGTTTGAGATCTGAGAACATATGTAGACAGCAGTCTAGTGTTTGACCAGCATGTAGCCAAGGTAATAAGAAAATCATTCTATGTCATTCAACGTATAAGTAAGTTTATGGCATCCAGATCCAAGGAAGTTATAGACCTACTTTACTCAACCCTTATCAGACCCATCATTGAGTACAGTGCTGTTTTGGAATGTTCCTGACTAGACTTATGCAAAAGTTGGAGTAACCGCAGAGGTTTCTCACCAAGAGAATCCAGGGGAATAACGCATTGTCCTGTTTAGATCACCTTAGAGCCCTGTCTCTATACTCAGTCTCATACAGGTTGTTGAAAGGTGATCTGTACTTGGCAGATAAAGCATCATTTGATCCAGCCCTGATGAAGCTTTTGCACATCCACCAAGCAAGCATCACCAGAAACAGTAGATCCAGGATTTGAATTTTGCTTGTGACATAAATAGAACATGCTGTTGAGACAGATAAAGAACTCAGAGGATCCGCATGCTTTGGAATAGGCTCCCATCTATGAGAAACAGAGTCCATCTCTAACCTATTCAAATGTAACCTTGACCATTGGATAGGAAATTGCAAATTCATTCCTCAGCTGGGCCCCATGTCTCATATAGACAGAAGCTAACAGTAAACATTTCCCTAACTAACATACCCCCTATAACTTTTCAGCACCCTCCTAATAAACATACCTCTCCTAACTAACATACCCCTCTTAACAAATCTCCCCCTCCTAACAAACATATGTTAGATTTTATGAATATAAATCTGAAATTAATTATGTTGTAAATATGCTGAAAGAAAAGGCTTGCTTAAATGCAGAAACAAAGTTTAAGTAATATGTGATCAGCAGTCATACTAAATGACCATGGCTTGGAAAAGGAATCTGCTGAATGGACATTATTCCCTTACAGACTCAAAGCAGGATGTATGCAAGAACAAAAATGCAAAATCTGCTTTTTAAGAACAATGACATGTTATTCTGCATGGAAAAACAGGATGACAGATGTTTTTATACAAAGATCCAAATAAAATACAGGATGTTCACACTGTCAGAAAAGTTGATCTCTGACAATGTGTTTTCTCAAAAATATGTTTTTCTTCATAAAAAACAGGATATGCTTATCAGCATTGACATAAGAACACATGTTTCTATACACAGATTCAAATAGAATACAGGACAATGTGTTTCCTCAAAATATGTTTTTCTACATGGACATCAGGACACTGTTACAGGATATTCACACTGTCAGAAAAGCTGGTCTCTTACAAGACATTGTTAAACAAGGAAGTTTAGTATTGTTTCTACAGGATAAGCAATTCTCCAAAATATGTTTATGCATGACTAAAAAAGAGTATATAAAGAGCTGTATAAATCCAGTTGTTTAGGGATATGGTAGGAACACATTTGGTGTTCTGAGGTAAATGTTATATCTCTCACATCATCTGTACTATATGAGAAGTAAAGTTGGAACAGTACCTTTAAGCTGCAACGAGGTTTCGTTTGATTTATTATAAAAAGTTATTTGTTACTGCTCTTTAAAGTTGATGCTGCAAAGTATATTCTCTCATCAGTGTATATTCTGCAAGTTTCTGTATGCAACAGACTGTGAATGCAAATATAATCAGACTTTGAATTTTAGCAAGAATCCAGCCAGCAAGACTGAGTGTCATAAGAACACTGCAGATCCATCACACCAAGCAAGTAAGCAAGTAAGATTATAATATTTTTTCAATGGCGAGGCAGCTGAGTGACTAGCTCCATATAATTTTTCAATGGCAAGCTAGTCTGCATTTGAACCTACAATCTGCATTCAAACACAGGAGGAGTGATGGTAAGCCCTGCAGAGGGTCACTTCAGTTAAATTGCAGTAACTAACATTTGTACGTATGTGTCAATTCTGAACAGAAGTATTCCAGTTTATGCAGCTTGCAGTAGTAAAGTTTTTTAGACGTCTACAATCCGGAGTGAGACTAGTTCAAGAAATTCGCAGTGCCATAAATTCTTCAAGAAAAGGGGGATATCCACTAGCCCATCAGTCCACTGCCTGTTGTGCTTTCCCAGCTTCTCAAGTGACTTTGAAAATTTTCCAGCCATCTGCAATAGCAGCCTGATCACCTGTTTTCTTGCTAACTGGTAAGACTTTTTTCTGTGTCACATATTTAGTGCGGATGATGTTAAAACAGTTTGTATATTCTTAAGAGAGTTTTTATATTCTTAAGACAGTTTGTATATTCATATATAGTTTCTGTATTCCTAGACAGGTTGTATATTACTAGATAGTATGAATATTATTTATAATTCATGCAGGAGTAAACCAAACTTTAGTAAATTGCTATGTTGGTATACACAGCACATTAGTAAATGTAAAACCTTATTAGGGCAGGTTGATAGTAAGGCATTATGCAAATGTATTACAATATTTGACTGGTATCTCAAAGAAAACCATGTGAAATATGACAAATGTTTATTGTGCTTCAACAAAACTGCATTTTGTGTATTATGTCATAAAAAATATTGCATCATATTGCGAAAGAAATAGACTGTAAAGACAGATCTGAAGAATTAACTAAGGGTAAAGTGTTTCCATTACATTCTAATGTTGAACAGTTATGTCCTGTCACCACATGTGAGTCAAATCAGTTACTGATAGAACCCCTAGTACATTTTGTGACAAAGGAATGTAGTAAACTTCTAAAAGACAGACACAATGAGTTCAGGAAGCTTAGACAAGTTATACATACATCTTTTCAAAAGTGCATAGGAGTTTCAAATTCAGCAGAACAGCTTACTAAAGAATGTCAGAAAGACCATACAACATCACAGGAAATTCAACAGAAGTTCCAGGATAAAGAAAATAAATTAGCTGAACTGACAGAGACTGGGAACTTCCTACATACACAGTTAATCTGTGCAAAAGAAATATATTTTATAATATGTTTATGTTTTGAAAATGGTTAAACATACATGGTAGGATGGTAGGATCTGATGTCTGGACAAATCATTCTTAAATGTTTTACTTTCATTCAGTTAAAGCAAGACATCTATCAGTACTACAGTAAAGTAAAGCATATGAATGCCATTCATTAGCATAGTCAAAAGGTAAACAAAACTGTTCTAGTGTATAAAATTAAATAAAAATAGTTAATAAGAATAAAGATTTAAAGTCACAAGACTGACATGCTTGTATAAAGATATACATATACAAGACAGACATGCATGTGTGTTTTTTCATCTAGAGTACATCTGTTACAATACACAAGAATAACAGGCAGACAACAGCAAATATAAATAATATAAATATAAATCTGTTGGTTAAACTAATATCTATTTTGTTTTTTTACAATTTTTTATAATTGTATAGTAACACCAAACAGTTAAAGTTCTGAATTTTAAAAAGAAAATCACAGATGGTATTATTCAAACAGTTTTTGTAAAATTAATGGCAAGACAGTTAAATAGTTAAATAAATAAAAAAAAATACTGAAATCCATGTAAGGTAATTGTAAAATGATGTCTATTTATGTTGTATAAATGCATAGTTATGCAAATCACAATCACATTAAAGGAAAAATGCTAAAATAATTAACTATAGTTTACAGAGTATGAAATGTGAGCTCAGACCTTCCTAGACTGAATGAATAGTTACAGGAAATGCTGGAAAGATAAGCAACAAGACTGATTGCCAGATGAGTATCTTGAGTTTTTCTAAAGCATCATTGTTATTAAAACATAATTGTTAAAATGTTTACAGGCAACACTATTTAATAATTGTCATAAAATGCCACAATTGTGCATAGATGTCACTGATAATCTGCAAGTAAATGTTAAAAGGACAAAAAAAAAAAAACCTCAGTTGCATCAAGTACAGCCAGCAAATGGGCTATAGTATATATACAGTTCAAATCAATTGTGCAGGATTGTGTAAATACCTACTAGAGGTAGAGGTAGTAAACAGCAAAAGCTTTAGAAAAAATTATCAAATCAGACAAAAGTTTATAATTTAATAAAATAAATGTATAACCATAGTGTTAGGCTGACATACATTCTATTTTCACAGCATAGGGCAGGAAAACAGTGCTGAAGTACTACAGGGGGAGGGGTACTTTCTCAGTTTTACACTGACTGTATAAACAGACTGTGACAAGGGTCTGAAATAAAGCTACATAAAAATAAATAATAAGGGTCTAAAATAAAGCTACAGGAAAAAATATCTCATTCCTTCTTGACAATACTCTTTTAGGGAGAGGAAAAAAAACGGTATTAGTGTATTAGAAATACTGGTAAACTGGATTAAACCTGACAGGATAAGATATTTTACAAGTTGTTAATAGCTATCATAATGGTTATTATTTTATTGTTTAGAAAAAACAAGAGATGATTTAAAATTGCTTTATTAAAGCTATACAAGAGAGAATAAAGATATGCAAAATGCATAAATGTTTCTAATAGCAAGAATGGTCACTATTTTCAATATGTTTTTGACAAAACAATGTTGGTATAAAAAAAGCATGAATATTTTAATTGTTGAGTATGTAGTTTAAAATAACAGGACATATGCATTTGGTATCAATTCCACTAGATATTTCTAAAGAGACAAACATTTTCCAAGATTTTGCTCAATATTAATGTTATTAAATTTGTAAGATTAGACTAAATGTACTTTATAGTCTTTGTATGTACAAATGCAGAAGAATTCAGTACAAATGAGATTAATGTCTAGTAATAAATATGTGTGAAAAACCATATTTAATAAAAAGTGGGTCCAGTATACCTAGTAAATTGAAATGCATGAACAGCAAACAGTCTATGTAAATACATACTGTACAGAATACATTGTAGCAGTTCAGAGACATGAACACAATGTTATGATTAAAATGACATTGAAATTGTGTGTTTTCAGTAGTGTATAAATGCTTGCAGTAGCACATAGTTATTGTCTCATAGTTAATTCAACAGCTGCAAAGAGTTAATGAAACAGTTCTAAGTCATAAATTAAATTCTGTGATTGCAAAAGAATAAATTGATCAAGTAAAATTAAAGCAGACACAGCTCATAACTGACAAAATATTTTCACAGAATGGTCTACAAAAGAAAAAGTTTGAAATACATTCAGTTTGGTAGTAATACTTAATATCATTGTATTAACTATGTAAAATTGCATTTTGACTTGTATCAAAGAAGACTAAAGGGTTTGTTTCTTAATGTGTTTTCTCTATAAAATGTTTTGAGTATGTTTAAAAACAGAGGGAATTGTTAGATTTTATGAATATAAATCTGAAATTAATTATGTTGTAAATATGCTGAAAGAAAAGGCTTGCTTAAATGCAGAAACAAAGTTTAAGTAATATGTGATCAGCAGTCATACTAAATGACCATGGCTTGGAAAAGGAATCTGCTGAATGGACATTATTCCCTTACAGACTCAAAGCAGGATGTATGCAAGAACAAAAATGCAAAATCTGCTTTTTAAGAACAATGACATGTTATTCTGCATGGAAAAACAGGATGACAGATGTTTTATACAAAGATCCAAATAAAATACAGGATGTTCACACTGTCAGAAAAGTTGATCTCTGACAATGTGTTTTCTCAAAAATATGTTTTTCTTCATAAAAAACAGGATATGCTTATCAGCATTGACATAAGAACACATGTTTCTATACACAGATTCAAATAGAATACAGGACAATGTGTTTCCTCAAAAATATGTTTTTCTACATGGACATCAGGACACTGTTACAGGATATTCACACTGTCAGAAAAGCTGGTCTCTTACAAGACATTGTTAAACAAGGAAGTTTAGTATTGTTTGTACAGGATAAGCAATTCTCCAAAATATGTTTATGCATGACTAAAAAAGAGTATATAAAGAGCTGTATAAATCCAGTTGTTTAGGGATATGGTAGGAACACATTTGGTGTTCTGAGGTAAATGTTATATCTCTCACATCATCTGTACTATATGAGAAGTAAAGTTGGAACAGTACTTTTAAGCTGCAACAAGGTTTCGTTTGATTTATTATAAAAAGTTATTTGTTACTGCTCTTTAAAGTTGATGCTGCAAAGTATATTCTCTCATCAGTGTATATTCTGCAAGTTTCTGTATGCAACAGACTGTGAATGCAAATATAATCAGACTTTGAATTTTAGCAAGAATCCAGCCAGCAAGACTGAGTGTCATAAGAACACTGCAGATCCATCACACCAAGCAAGTAAGCAAGTAAGATTATAATATTTTTTCAACATACCCTTCCAATTAAGACACACATGTTACAAGGGGACGCAATTGGGTTGGGTTGCATAGCTAGGCTTATAAAGGCTCTGCTGGTCATTAGCCTAATGTATACAGTATATATATATATATATATATATATATATATATATATATATATATATATATATATATATATATAAATATATATATATATATATATATATATATATATATATATATATATATATATATATATATATATATTTATATATATATATATATACGGGTTCCAGATGTTTGCTCGAATGAAACCCAAACGACCGGGCATACTTACGCAAAAGTGCTTTTCACCGAAGAAGCACTTTCACGTAAGTATGCCTGTTGCCGAGGCAAATTTCCATTTTCCCCACTGTAGTGCAGTCCTGGAGGGAGAATATTAAATTGGGGGGGGGGGGGCTCAGCCCCCCTCATGGCGGGTGAAGCCCCCCTTCTAAAATGTAAATGTAGTGTTTTTTTTTTTTTTTGTAACACGCTTTAACGAAACCACTTTTTCAATAAAAGCACTTTCGTTAAAATGTGTTGGGTCATTATGGATTTGGACGTTTGCTCATTTAAGCAAACGCCCTAGATCCATATATATATAAACATATATATATATATATATATATATATATATTTATATATATATATATATATATATATATATATATATATATATTTATATATATATATATATATATATATATATATATATATATATATATATATATATATATATTACACATCTATCTCTCTCTCTCTCTCTCTCTCTCTATATATATATATATATATATATATATATATATATATATATACATATACATATACACACACACACACACACACACACACACACACACACACACACACACACACACACACATCTATACATTAGGCTATTTATACTGGTTTCCCCCACTGGCTATAGGCTTGTTCTGTGCTCTCTTTTGGAATTCCTATATGATTTTAAAAATATATAGCTTGTTCAGGATTTTTGCATTTTTTTGTATTAGACAAGATCTTTAAAGAAAATGTCTGCTGTTTGAACCTGTCCTAGTCTTTTCAAAATTGTTTTTATTAGGAATTTAGGAATACACTGCTGTATTGTACCCCCACCTCATGTCACACAGGTTATCCAGGGTCTCTCTTCATAGTTACTGCACTTCTAGAATTCATCCTGCACTTCATCTTCACCTGCTTCTAGGCTGAAATTATCCTCAGACTATAATCCAATCACCTCCACATCACAAGCCTCTTTTCCCATGTTTTTCCTTGGGATTTCATCTTGGCTTTATTACCTAATCCGTACACCCACTCTCCCTCTTTGATCTCACAGCTGGTTCTTTCTTTTGCCTTCCAGTCTCACATTTCACATTTCTCCCTACCCATTTATAACAACTCTGCCTTCTCCCCTCTAAACCATTCTGCCTGTCCCCTTGTAACCCCTCAAAGACAGAACCTCTTGTTCCATCCTTTTACAGCATGTCTGTTCCCTCATTTGAATCAACCCTCTCCACAGTCTCTTAATCTCCTCACACACTCATGCCAAAGGGCAAAGCAGTCTGCTTTCCTTACACTGCACCTCCAACAGACATTGGAGACTCCCCATCTTTTTTTTTCTCCTGGTAACTTAGTTTTGAAGGTTTAAGCTCTAGTACTGAGTTTAATTCCTCCAGCTTTTACTTGTAAATGCTTTGCCTCTGTCT